>NC_140811.1:18732500-18750000 GCF_050613455.1 Vespa mandarinia
TTGTTATTATTTTAAAATATCATAGTAATAAGTAATTTGAAAATTAATAATTACTATTTTTCTTTCCATCGTAATAAGAAATGTGATGGAAAACTAACAGGCTCGCATCGTACTCCAAGACGTCTTGCAATACTTTCAAATATGATTGCTAAAATCATTGGAATTCCATGTTTACCTTCCAAAACCTATATTTCAGAAAGATATTTTTTTTTTCTTTTTTTTTGAACAAATATATTATATGATATATTATCTCTTTTAAAAAACATACCCTGTCGATAAATGAATTTTCTGAAGAATAATACATTTCGCTACTACCATAGAAACCTAAATTTTGGAAAAGTACTTCGCACAGAGCTTCCATAATCTGCCTTGTTTCTGAAGTACTCCATTGATTATCATTGATATTTCTATTTTTCCAAATTAATAATTGTTCTGCAGATAATGAAAATATAGAATGCTTAGGATATTTTTCATATAACAAATTTTTCGCTTGATTAGCTATATCATCGAGTAACGACGAAATATAGGAATAAGAAATATGTCGTTCTGGTTGGCTCCATTGTGCTACTATAGTTGCACCTTTTTCTAAAATTTGTTCATCTGGTGGAAAATGAATAAATCTTTGCCATTCTTCCGTTAAATAATTTTGCCTTAAATATCGAAGTACTATGAAGGCATAATATCTATGTGTTAAATTACTATCTCTGTAAAAAAAAAGAAAAAAAGAAAGTAAAAATTTTTAAAGTGGTATTTAAAGTGGTAATTAAAAGTAATATACATTTAGTTAAAGTATTACACAATAGTGGTAACTCACACAATAGGACGATTGATAAGACTGATGAGTTCATCAACAAGAAAATGATAACTTAATTGATGGGCGCCTTGTTCTGGACGGAAAAGAGGATCAAAATATCTTAATTCAGAATGAGACAATTCTTCTCTTTTGTAATGTTTGGTGGACATTAGAGACAAATGTTGCATTAAACTACGTCTTATTGTAATACTAATTTGTATTTCATTTAACCAGTTAAATACTTTTAAATCGACACTATTTTCTTTATAATGTTCCTTCAAAAGGGGCCATCTATACAATAATAATTTATAATAATAATAATAATAATTTATAATAATAATAATAATAATAATAATAATAATAATAATAATAATAATAATAATAATAATAATAATAATAATAATAATAATAATAATAATAATAATAATAATCAATAATTAATGTTAAATAAAAAATAATATTTTTGAGATATTAACAAGTTTTCCAAACGCAAATATAATATTAGTAATTATAATATTAGCCTATGGTATAATACCTTTGAAAATATTTAACTCTCCACAATTTATTGTTATCTTTGACAATTTGATAGAAATGTTTGCATGTTATCGAGAATCTGACAATATCTTGAAACGTAATATTCGGATCTTCTAAAATATATTCAATTATTTCTCCTGGTAGAAGTGTTATAATATATGCAGCCATTTTTCGTATCGTATCTGAAGATTATTCATTAATAAAAAAACTGCAAGAATTCAATGCACATTTATTTAATCCACTGCACCGATTTGAAATGACGTAGACTGCTAAAATAAAATAAATTTACACGTAGAGGAGTAAACATTTTTTAACGCCACAAATACTAAATATTACTACTTCATATTAGTCCTAAGAAGCTTATTAGATAAAACAGATTATAATATACATCACCATCAAGCGATCAAGAAGAGGATTACGTTATCGGCCATACATTAAGAGATTTATTTTCTATTTCTTATGATTTTATATATTTCAATTTGAACAAAGAATGACCTTGGATCATATCATATGTTTACATACATAAACATTGTAATATATGTTTATCAATTTGATTGAAAATGTAAGGTTAGATCACATGATTAGAATTAACCAATAAGAGATTCTTATAAAAAGTCCAATTAAATGAGGGCAGCCATGTTAGCTTTTTCATTCGCGCGATATCAAATAGGATCATCTTGTTTGTATCTGTTAAAATGAAAATATCATAGTTCGAATATTTTCTCTCTCATAAATTCTACGAAAGTAATGAATTTAATTATTTAGGTATTATTATTACATTATTTTTGCATAATGTCAATGTTAATATGAATGTACTTTACAAAATAAATATTACTAATTAATAGTTTTCTTAGTACATACATAATGAGCATGTATAATTAATAAATTTTTAATAAATGTTACATTATTTTTTTTAAACATCATTGATTTTATTTTTTTACAATTTATTTACTTACCGACGGTCAATAATTTTGTAAATGTAGCATGAATTTTCAATCATTAATATTCAAGCATTATTTTTTTTTTTCTTTTTTTTTCGTGGTTTAACAATTTTAAAGGATATTAAGACCGAACGTATATTTGGAGAAAATATATATAATCGATGTTTTATTTAGTTATAAAATAAAAAATTTATATGTATAAACGACGTATAAATATTTTAACACCAATAATTACGAACACTTTTTGAGGGAACAATTGAGAAAACACACCGACAGATAGCGCTGCGACACGACGTATATACGTGAAAGTAAAATTCTTCGTTATATCGTTATTTATAATTAATTATTCGAATTATTTTATTATAAATAAGAGAAAAAGAAAAAAAAAAAAAAGAAAAATTATCTCATATATAACCGAGTAATAATTTGTTCAAATTTTTAGAATATAATTCATTAAGGATGATTCAAAATCAAAAAGGAAAAAAGAATAAAAAAATGAGTATTCATTTTAAAATAAAATCTACGTGGACTCACCTTTACATCGCGTGGCGTCACCTGTCAACGTGCGATAACAGCTTTATTGTTTGTGCTTGTCATTAAAGAGATAAAAAGAAGTATGTATATATCGTGTGGGCTTGGAGTAATACATAACCATGTACATATGTACATAATCCATCTTTAGACTTGCAATTATATTATCGTCGTAAGATAGTCAATGTTTGATTTATTTCACATTGGAAGTGTAAGTTTAAGTTTAGAAAGAAAGAAAGAGAAAGATAGAGAAAGTGAGAAAGGGAGAGAGAAAAAGAGGAAGAGCGAGAGAGAGAGAGAGAAAGAGAAATAGATAGAGAGAAATAGATAAAGAAAAAGAACAAATTAATTGATTTTTCAAAAGAAGATAGTATAACCATGGTGTACTCTTTTGTAATCTAATGTCATTGCAAAAGGACAATTGCCTTTGGTCATAGTATACATTAATTGAAAGAAGATAAACGTATATAAACAGAAAGTGTGGGCGGGGGCGGGGGTTTGAAGAAAAAGAAAAGGAAAAAAAAAAAAAGAAAAAGTCCAAGTTCGTGGATCCAATCGTACGAAAATTCGAAGGAGAAATTTTTTTTCTAATCTTTTATCGCGAATGGAAGAAAAATGACGATATCTGTCGCATGTTTAGTAAGTCTATTATCTTGTAAATGTATTATTTGATTAGTGCCAAATCTTGTAATAGTGCCAGCGGTAGCTTCTTAATGTTAGTAACAAATATTAAACTGTATTCGTAGTTCTTATTATAAAACTATATGTGAACCAATTGAAAACGATTCTATCGCGTAAAACTGTCAAACGTCATTAAAAGCGGCAAATTTCAAATTGTACTGATTGTATTTTTTTCTAGGATTTTTGTTCTTCGCGATACAGTCTTCTTTTGTTTTTCCTTTTTTTCTTTTCCTTTTTTTTGTTTTTTTTTTAATCTAATTTTTTTGTTTTTCCTTTAACGGTCAACTAAATTAATTCAATTAAGGTAATTTATAGGTTAAGTTCTCAATGAATGGTGAAAAAGAAGATTAGAAAAGATGTTATGTTTTTAAGTTATATTTTTTGTTTTGTTTTATTATTATTATTATTATTATTATTATTATTATTATTATTATTATTATTGTTATTGTTGTTATTGTTACTATTACTATTACTATTATTATTGTTACTACGTACATAGTACAATAGAAACGATCAAAATTTGAACATATATTTTTTATGTTTATCATTCATTTTTGTCACTTCTATGTCTAATTACATTATTTCATGGATAAGAAGCTTATAATTAGTGCACGAATATTATTTGAGTTGTGTTATGCATTTCTTACATATATATGTGTGTGATCTGACAAAGTATTTAGTATTGATCTGCTACAAGAGGAATTTGAAATTTGTAATAGTTCAATAATTTTTTATTTTGACATTACTCACAGTAATCAGTAGATAACATGTAATTAATACCTAGGTCGATGGTTCAGGTTTATTAATTATTTTCTTGGAAAAACTTTTAGAAAATTTTGAGGTTATATCGTTAGATATTATCTTTGAAATTACTTTCATTTGTCTTTCTTTTTTTTTTTTTTTAATTTAAAAACAAATGCTTTTATAAGATGTCAGTATTATATGCGTAATGTAATTATTAGAGTTATAAGTCGTATTAATTATTATAAAATTTTTTTTTATTAGTGAAAACATAAGACATGGTTTGGATGTAGTATATCCACAATACATTGGCAAGTATGTTTAATGCAGAGCCTGAATCTGTCTCTGAGGGTTGGCATACATACGAATTACCTAGCACAATGATCCCTAATGCAAGCTCTGGAATGGACGACGAAGATCATTTTTGCAAGCTTATATTGTATAAAGAAATTAAGGATTCCAGGTATGAGATTGTATTGAAGAAAAGTACACAATTATCGTATAACTTGTAGTATTTTTCAGAGTTCGTATATGGGATATTATAATACTAGTGCCGAATTTATTATTTCTTCTATTTATTGCTATAAGATTTAACAGAGCAAGGCTTAAATTACGTGCAACGAGTAGTCCAATATTTTTAGCATTTTATGGACTTGTTATTTGTAACGTCGTTATATCAGTAATACGGTGTGTCGTATCAATGACAGTTAACGCTGCAGCTACCGTTGGTGGTAAAGCCGATAAAGTGCTTTGGGTTACGGTTAGATTTTTTTTATTATCTACGGAGATGAGTGTAGTAATATTTGGTTTAGCATTCGGTAAGTTCATTTTTATTATTTACTTAAAAGCAATTAAATTTTTCGTCTATTTTAAACTCTAGACACTATGGATTTATTTTTTAGGACATTTGGATAGTCGATCGAGTATTCGTAGAGTATTACTCGCCACATCTTTTATCGCTTTAGCGTTTACTATAACTCAAGGGACTTTAGAGTTAGTTTTACCAGACGACACATTCCATATTCCAAGTAGAGACTTTTATGTATTTGGCCATGGTGGTATGATGTTTTGGTTTTGCAGCAGTCTCGTTTTTACTACGGTAATATTTCTTTCATAATAAATGATTAATCTTTATACTTATTTACAATTTATTTTCATTGTTAATAATTATATTTCTTTAGATATATCTTTTTATATTGATATTACCGTGGACACGATTAAGAGAACGTTTAGCACTTCCGAGTAAGTTGGAAATTGAATGTCTCAATGTAATATAATGTTGAATATAAATATTTTAATGACGTGTTATTATAGCACGGAAAAGCTTTTACGTTTATGCTGGCACATTGGCCACAATGGATTTAGTACAATCAATTGGTGCAGGTTTTTTAACTTACACACAAAATCCCGTTGGACTGTGCATTGTAGATTTTACTGCAGCAGTCTATTTAACTCTCTTTACGCCATTGGTATATCACACTTTCCTATCAGAATTCCTTGGGTAAGTTTTCCCCTTATCACTTTTCTTCTTTTTTCATATTAATTTTAGGAATTTTGTAATTTGTTATAGAAATGTAATTTATCGTTTTAGAGTCTCGCAACCTTCTATAATGTTCTCTTACAAAGCACAAGTTGACGATGCAATGGACGAAGACACTGTATCGCTTCCTCATCAACAAAGTTTCTCATCGTTAAAAACTGACAGCGATTACATCTATCAGGTCCATACTCCGTCTATTCACATGCCCCTGTATGATCCTCAGGCATCATCCACTGCAATGCATAGGACTTCTCTGTATTCCTTAACATCTGCGAAGGATTCTAAATATAATACTATTAATCCTTATGAATCACAGGTCACATTACATAGATCATTTGGTATTAAAAATTTCGCTAGACGTTTTAGTGCAGAAAAAAGTATAGATGATTTCGCACATTATCCTTTAACAAAGTCAGACAGTGTTAACCATATTCAAAAAGGTTCATTGGATATTAAATTTTATAATCCGATGTTAAAAAATGATTTATCTTATAAAATTAAACTCGGCACAGCCAAGAGTGTCTCTAATTTAATATCATCTGCAAATACCGCCAGTAATTTTATTTATAATCCTCGAACGAATAGCAGCAATTCGAATCTTTTTTTTCCAACAAAAAAAATTCATTCGGAGAACGCTTTAACAGTTTTTACATCCTTTGACAAAGAATCATCTAATGATTTATCAGTTCGAAAGAACGAAGTAACTGATAAATACTTCAAGTCTTTTTCTGAAAAATCTTTAGATATTTTAGATTCTCCTCTTTTAGGGGATGATAGATCGCAGAATATATTAAATAAAGATAGTTGTATTAAAAGTAAAAGCGAAATTAGATTGGAGAAGGATAAAGATTTAGAATCTATTCAAGGACGATCGGAAAACCGATTGCTCGACATTTCGGATATTTCGAACGTAAAGAAAAATCTAATATCAGAGACTATGCCGTTTTCAACGGCTAACATAATCAATATTAATTCCAATGTTTCAAATGAAAAAGAATCTGCTGGTTTAAATCAATATTTGTCATCGTTAACGTCAACCAAATGTGAGAAACTTATTAAAAAGCAATCTGAATCTTTATATACACAGACAGACTCTTTGTAAATAATTTATGTACTAACTTTTAGACGACTATATCAGGATTTTAATATATAGTTTGTATATAGTAGTAAATAATTTCATGATTATATATATATATATATAGATAGATAGATAGATAGATATATAGATAGAGAGAGAAAGAACTTTATTGATTTGATTGATTTTGGTATATATATATATATATATATATATGTTGAAATATCGTAGTATAATAGGTTAATTGGTAATTAAGTATAATATTAAAAACTATTAGTATCAATGAGATGTCAAATGCGTTCGAAAATTTGTATACACGTGTGCGTTATGTATGTGTGGGGGATGCGCGTTTGTGTAGATATATATATATATATATATACAGCATGATTATAGGAAATGCTCTTAATTAAACAAAATTTAATGTAGTCTATATATGCACTTGGTTTTAATTTATTTATATATGTATGTATATTATAACTTGGTTATGCCTTATTATTAACACATTTATTTTATTTTGATGATGAAACTATTCGTATCCAACTAAAGCGATATAATAAAAACAAATTAGTCGTGTGCTTATTTTTTTTTTTTTTGTTTTTTTTTTGTTTTGTTTTGTTCATTAATCACAAAGTAAACTATTAATGCATTAGTAAAAGCTATGCTTTGCTGGATGCACTTTCTGCTTACGTATATCACACGCAATTAATTTCTAAAATGTTAACTTTTACAAATTTAATAATCTATATTATGTATGCCACACGCATAGATAATTCGTCCTAATTAATTAATTAATTAATTATTTTTATATGATATTTTTATTGCAATATTATTATGAGAACGTAAGTTTTATTATGGATAGATATTCTTTTTCTGTTTACAGAATCACAGTGTTTACGACTCGACCCAATTCGACACGAATACAACACCAGTGAATCCATTGTACGCAGCATCTCTACAAAGTCCAGATAGCATTACTGGTTACAGTATAGACAGTCAAGAGGCACAGAATCAAACCAATGGTTATCAACAATGAAGTATCATCTTTAATTAATCATAAAAATAATCTCTACGAACAAAAATTGAACAAGATCTGAATAGATCTGAAGTAAAGTAAAAACAAAAGAAAAGCAAAAGATAAGACCTTATCTTAAGTAAGAAGAGAGCTTCGCAAAAAAAAATCCACTGTAAAAGTGTTCCAACAATATTTATCTGTTAGGTTCCTGCGAAGAAAATAAAGGAATGTGTGTTACAAATTTTGTAACATAATAGTTAATGTATAAGATTCTATCTGTATAAAGTATAAACACATTGAAAGAATTCTAGTCGTTCTTAAACAAAAATGGAGAGAGAAGAAAAAAAAAGGAAGGAAAAAAAAAAGACAATTTTAGGGCCGTAATAATTATTTTAGGCTCTCCCTGTGATAGGACATGAATGTATTTATAAATAATTCACGATAATGATAATGATGATGATGACGATGATGATGATGATGATGATGGTGATGATGATGATGATGGTAATGATGACGATGATACATCATAAAAAGAACAATCGTAAATCTCCGATTATAAATTTACATTATATAGGAATTTAGCCTATCTAATATAATACTTTTTATTATTCTTTCTTCAGCCGATTGAAAGCCAAGAAACGAATGATCATGTATATTTAGAAATAGTTTCTTTCGCGACTCTCTTTCTCTCTTTCTCTCTCTCTCTCTCTTTCTCTCTCTGTTTTTCTCAACATATAGATCCTGTATAGATAGGAAAATCCAAAATGAACAAAAAGGAGTGTGACATTTTATAAGACATGATTGCTCGTGTTAATATGATCTCTTACTTAAACAAAAAAAGAAAAAAAAAAGAAAAAAAAAAAACACATGCAACATGTAAGCATATTGGAATTTGATTTCTAATCTCATTTTTTTCTTTTTTCTTTTTTCTTTTTTTTCCTTTCTTCTCTTTCTTCCTTTTTTTTATTCTTGTCCGATTGAATGCCGTGAAAAAAAGGGAAAGAATGAAGTTTTTTTGTCTCTCTTAGGCATTTACAATAAATACATACATATATACGTACATACCTACATACACACACATATGTATATACGTCACACATAAATTGATTTCTCATAGTAAAAAAAAAAAATAAGAATAAAAAATAAACAGAGCATAAGCTACGCGATCATTTATCAAAGAAAAGAAAAAAAAAGAAAAATAAATAAATATTTCGCCATAGCGGATGAAAGACTTTACCATATAAACAAAATAAAAAGTTAAATATAATGAAAAAGATAGTGCCCAGTATTTGCCATAGCAAACTTGATATATATATATATATATATATATATATATATATATATATATATATCAAGTATATATATATCAAAGGGACATTTTAAAACATTCTCGTCGATCTTTCCGTCCTAATTATCGGATGAAATTATTTCAACCCTGTTGTACAGTTGATGAAAAAAAAAATATCTTTTATGATTCGATGCAAGATCAAGATTTAAAACGAGAAGAAAAAAGAAGGAAAGGAAAAAAGAAATAATAATAATAATAATAATAAAAAAGAAAAAAACCAAAATGGCGCTGGGTCTTGTTCGCTATTTTCCTACTTTTGCATCGAAAAAAAAAAAAAATCCTTTTTCGAACGACCCCCGAAGATTTAAAGACGAAGAGAGTCGTTTCTTACATCTTAAGCGTCATTTCCGACCTTTAATAATAATTTTAAGAATTATATATAATACGAGAAATTATATATGTATATATATGTATATACATATATATATATATACATATATATGTATGTTTAATTTAAAATTATATTATCTTATATTTTATATATATATATATATATATATATATATATATATATAAAATAATCTCATTGAATATATATGGGCAAAACTATTACGAACAACTCCATCCATAAAGTGTGCTCTGATGATATGTAGAATACATACATTAGTATGTTTGGAAGTACATATATATATATATATATATATATGTATTTGTATGAGTGCATGTACATGTGTGTGCGTGTTATTTATATATTATTATAAATATAAATATACAAATATTTATCGATATCGTGTCTCTCTATATGTACTCTCATTGTACAAGTTAACTTCGTTGGTCATGCAATCCTGTATATGTAGGGCCATATGAAAAATATGCAATCTTTTTCTTATTTCTTTTTCTTTTTCTTTTCTTTTTTAAATTATATAAATTTCATTCTTCAAGTGGAATATATCCTAAAGTAAAGAAAAAAAAAAATAAAAATAAATAAATAAAAAAGAGGAAAGAAAAAGTCGCGAATTTTTCAAATGATCCCAGTATACATATATAAATACGTACATATGTATATATATATATATATATATATATATATATATATACATATATATATAGAATACAATTTAAGATATCTTGCGCGAACCTGCCTTTTTCTTTTTTGTATATTAAATTTGATACCTAAACGAGTCACTCTCAAAAAAGGGCAGATTTTGTGCTTGAAAGAGAGAGAGAGAGAGAGAGAGTTTGAGAAGCGACGAAAAATTAAAAGGATTATAAAGAATAAAATAATAAAATACATAATAGTAATAATATTAATAATAATAATAATAACAATAATAATAATAATAATAATATTAATAATAATAATAATAATAATAATAATAATAATAAAAACAGTAATAATAATAATAATAAAATTAAAAAAATAATAATAATGATACTGATAATGATAATGATAAAAAAAATAAGTAACAAGTCCTTTATGCCAGGTCTCTCTGTTAGAAGAGAGAGAGTGATGCAGGATCATTGGATGCAGGACCGCATTTATAATTTTTTGAGCCCTAAGCGCAATAAGTCAATACGAGGCCTCGAAAGAATAGATATTTATTTTAAATTAATCTAATTCGTAATCAAATTCTTTTCTTTTTCCTTTTTCTTTTCTCTCTCTTTCTCTCTCTCTTTTTCTTTTTTTTTTTTTTTTTTAAATAAAAGTCATTTTCAAAAAAGTTTTCATTGAAAATAAAAGTCAACAATTTTTCAATAATAAAAATTATTTTAATAAAATAAAACAATAAAAATAGCACAACATTGCGTGTATCTTCGTGTGTGCGTGTCTACGCGTGCGTATGTGTATGTGTGTGCGCACGCGTATGTGTGTGGTACATATAGATATATTTGCATTTAAAAAAAAAATATAAAAATAAATTAGTTCAAATTTAAATTTAAACTAAAAAAAAAGAAAAAGATAATAAATAAATAATAATTAAAAAATTTTTTTCTCTTTTTTTTCTTTCTTTCTCTCTTTCTCTCTCTCTCTCTCTCTCTCTCTTTCTTTTTAGTTAGCAGCTGTGTGTATGTTTTTTTTTTATTTATATCGTTATTTGTTGATTGTTGATTGAATGAACAAAAGACGTGATAACAATTTGCGTCTATTGCGCCTTATGATAAATACGGCCCTGCTATCACAGGTGGTTTAGTTGATAAGATCTTTCCTCAGGATATTATCAATAATTAATGATGATCGATGAGAGCACGATTAATTAATGATGATGATAATGATGATGTTGAAAATGATGATGATGATGATGATGATGATGGTGATGACGATGATGATTTAGCAATACGTTTAAGGCGTATGTCTAGAAATTAATTTATAAGCGAATATTCGCGTGTTTGTATATACATAGAAACAAAAAAAAGAGGGAGGATAAGAGGTCAAGTGAGGTGATAATATAAACGTATAAAAGTTGACGAATGTGTTTCAGTCAATTGCAAATCAATTTAGATTTTGCTCGTTCAGATTTGTGCTCTACATACATACATACATACATACATACATACATACATACATACATACATATATATATATATATATATATATATATATACATATATATATATATATGTACAAAATAGGATTTACATAAAATCTTGTAACACTTTAAAATAATAATTAATATTTTATATGATAACGTTTACCTACCATTAGATTAATGAATCATTTTTACATTAGATATATTTATTAAATTTATTTAATTTTTTGATCATGAGAATAATAATAATAATAATAATAATAATAATAATAATAATAATAATAATAATAATAATAATAATATTAATAATAATAATAATAATAATGATAATAATAATAATAAATTTTATGATGAAAAAATATGAAATAAAAATTTCCTAGAAATATATACTGATACACATACTCATATGTATATATATATATATATATATATGATTATGTGATTTGAAAGTAATAAGTTTATACAATGACAATTAATATTTAAAGTGTTAATGGAATTTATGTAAAATCATGTACATATATGGATAAATACCTACAGTACGTATACATACACATCACACATACACATACACACACACTCATACACACACACATATACATAGGTATACTTTAAAGGGAAAATAAAAAAATTTTCTGTGAATTTTTTTGTAATGTAAAAAATGTCAAAAATATTATGCGATCGCGTCGAAAGTGTGTCTGTGTGTTTGTTTTTAAAAGCACAAACGAAGTCGGCAATAAAGGTAACATTTTAAACATGAACACGTATTATGGCTTCTATATACTTGAATCATTTCTTATTTATTATTTTTTTTATTCATATATATATATATATATATATATATATATATATATATATATGTATATATCAACTTTCTCTTTAATAAACTCGGTCAATGACGTACATTTTAATTAATTTTTTTGATCGATTTGCAAGTCATCGCTTGAAATAGATCATCATTGATAATATTTTCTAAAGGCTTTCGTTTTATTTTGATATATATATATATTTTTTTTTTCTTTTTTTTTCCATGACGTATATATACGCATACATACATTGATGGAATATCATTTGTATATTAATTATTTTATGTTACTCAATTCTTTACTTCTTTCTTTCTTTTTTCTTTTTTTTTTTCTTTTCATTCGTAAAATTTTTTTTCATGTTTAATCAGAAGGAAAGAAATATTATACCCAAGTTATTATAATAGACATATGGCTGTATAAATTATAATGATATACGATTATACTATATTAAGTTATAGTAATATATAACTATATATATATATATATATATAACTATATATATATATATTTAGTAATAATTAATTTTGATATGAGCTGAAAATATATTTATTATAGTAGAATGAAATGAAATAAATATTTTAAAATTTATTCACGTTATATATATATATATATATATATATATATATATATATATATATATATATATATATGAAAGTTACGATATTAAAATTAGTTTTTTTTTTTGAAAGTCAACGATTATAATTTAATATGTACAGATTAAAAAAAAAAAAAATCGTACAGATATATGACAATGCAATTTGAAAAGATTTCAATGCACTTTCTTTTATTTCCTTCTTTCTCTTCTTTATTTTCTTTTGTTTCTTTTTACTTAGACGAAGGGTCGAACCTTCGAAAAAGAGTTGAAAGATTTTTTAATTTGATAGGAATTCGAGTGCGTTATATGTACATATGTATATACATACATATAAATGCGAAAAGCATAGGATCAATAATTTCTTTCTTTCTTCGTCTCTTCTCATTCTTCTAATATCAATCGTTTCAATTTAGACATGTCGTTTTGATAAAAGACACATCGATGAGAAGGTCAATGTTATCTTTTTCTCTTTCTCTCATTTCTCTCTTTTTTTTTTCTCTCTCTCTCTCTCTCTCTTTCTTTCTCTCTATTACTTTCTCTCTCTTTCTCTGTCTCTCTTTCTCTTTCTCTCTTTATTCTTTTTCTCTTTTCCTCTTTTAGTTCTTTAGGCGCCATCCTGACGCACCGAATGAAAAATAGATGGATCTAATGTTTTCATTCCAATCGTCGTGTGATTATTGTCGTCATCGTCAATGTCGTCCATATTACTCATTATCGTCAATTCTCGAAGTGGATATCTATATTTATAACGTTTCATTTTTTTATTTTCACTTTTTCTTTCATCCCAAGGGGTAGTTGAAACCTGCACAAGGGAGAACAAATTCTCTCTAGACGATGCTAATCGTCACTTTCTCGCATTGATTATTTCTTTTTTATTTTTTTTTTTTTTACAAACAAGTATATTATATACCTAATATAGTATATGTGTGCATGTATTGACATCGTCATTTTATATATACGTACATTTCAAATCTCTCTCTCTCTCTCTCTCTCTCTCTCTCTCTCTCTCTCTCTCTCTCTCTTACTCTTTCTCTCTCTCTATATATATATAGTGAGAAGTTTTATTATAATTACGAAAAAGATCAGATGGGAAATTTTTCGTTTTTTTATCGTCATTAATTAATTTTATTTTTCATTTTTTTTATCAGATAATTAGGAAGAGATAGAGAGAGAGAGAGAGAGAGAGAGAGAGAAATTTATTAAACAAAAATTATATTGATTAACTAAAGTAATATATAAAAATGTAATATAGCAATAAT
This sequence comes from Vespa mandarinia, assembly GCF_050613455.1. NCBI lineage: Eukaryota > Metazoa > Arthropoda > Insecta > Hymenoptera > Vespidae > Vespa > Vespa mandarinia. Next base: position 18,746,822 of record NC_140811.1, read on the forward strand.
ATAGTATACTCTAATAGTATACTATAATATATCAATACTACAGAATATCAAAATATTTTAATACCATAATTTAATGGAAAGTTTAATATATAATACTAATCTAAAAAAAAGTTTAATATATAATACTAATCTATAATACTAATAAATAAGTGTATTTATATTACACTTATTAGTATAAATATATAAATATATATATATATATTTTTTTTTTTTTATATATATATTTATGGTGAATTATTTTCTTGTATATTTACATATATAAATTAAACATCCCATACCATTTATTTTCTAATAGTACATTACATACATAGATATATATACTATGATACAGTAATAATCAAATATATATATACATATATATATAAGAAAATAATTGGCCATAAATGACGATACCAATACGTCGATAGTATTACGTCAGATAAAATGAGAGATTTTTTCTTGTTATTATTAGCTTCAAAAAAAAAAAGAAAAAAAAAAAAAAAAAAAAAAAAAAAGAAAAAAGGAATAACACATCTCTCTCTCTCTCTCTTACATACATACATATACACACACACACACACACACACACACACCTACTCGATTTCCACGAAGAACTTGACGTATTATTATTCGAGAAAGAGATAGAAAAAAAAAGAGAGAGAGAGCTTCGGATGATTCTTCCTTCATTCTTCGATGATGATCGGCCTCCTATAATTTATTATTTCAAAAATAATTCTATTTTGGTAGAAGGAGATCAATAAAGAAGATGAACGAACAGACGGATGGACGGACGGACGGACGGACGGACGAACGGACGGACGAATGAACGAATGGACGAATGAACGATCTATCTATCTATCTAATCGATGTTGTAATAAAATAAGACGGAGAATAAAGTCGTACGACATTGTGCGTTCATTCGCGCGGCAATTCAATTGACCCAATTATTTGTGTGAGAGAAGAAATAAGATATATGTGTAGGACAAATAGAATACCTACCAGAAGAAAGGGTATACGTTAATCAAGCGGATAAATTTACACATGCTTTTACAAGCACATACACATAAACAAATACACACAAACACATACACACGCATAGAGAGAGAGAGAGAGAGAGAGAGAGAGAGAGAGAGAGAGAGAAAGAGATATATAGGTATTGATATGAGTATGAAAGAAATACAACGACATAAGCAGAGCAACAAATGCAAACGTCAAAATCTTAATAAATTAATAATCAAATATATTCTTTATATATATATATAAAGAAAGGAATATAGAAAGGAATATAACGCAAACGCTTGCAAATTTTAATGAAATAATAATCGAGGTAATAAAAATATACAAGTGTTCATATTATAAATATACGTATGAAAATATACGTTCGTAAGAGGTAGAAAGATAGATAGAGAAGAAATAGTAATTTAAAAATAATGTAAATTGATCCAAGTAAAGGAGTCAACGCAAATTCGAACGTCATAATCTATCTAATATACAGATACGTATATAAATGCATACGTATGCGTGCACACGTGTAAACATATTTTATATAAGTACTTGTACGTCAGTATGAAATAAAGATAGACAGAAAAGAAATAGTAATTTAAAAATAAAGCAAGTTGATCTAAAAAAAGGTAATTAACGCAAATCTATACGATGCATTTAATACACACACACACACACACACATACACACACACATACACGTCTATATAAATACCTATATATTCTTAAGAGGAACAAAGATAGATAGAAAAGAAATAATTATTTTAAAATGAAATAAATTGATCCAAGAGAAGAAATCTATGCAAATTCAAATGTTACGATTTAATTATTATATGTGCGCGCGCGCACACGCTATACACACACATACACACACACACATATATATAGATTTATTTATATATTAGTATGAAATAAAGATGGATAGAAAAAAGGAAGGAATTTATAGAAAAAAAGAAAAAAAAAAAAAAAAGAAAAAAAGAAAAGAAACAAATGTAAACGATCGATGAAAGGAAGGGATTACCAAAGAAACGTCACGATCTTAATTAAAAGTGTTCGACGTCGTATCCGTACCACGAATGAATCTACTTAATCGTTAAGTGAATAAGAGAGATAGAGAGAAAATAAGAGAGAGAGAGAGAGAGAGAGAGAGAGAGAGAGAGAGAGAGAGAGAGAGAGAGAGAGAGAGAGAATACCACGTTCCGAGATTCCGTCTCGTTGACAGGATTTTTACGCGTCACTATCTTCTGAGTCATTCGCAACGCGTAAAACGTGTACTTACGTACGTAATTTTTTTTTTTTTTTGCTTTTTTATCATGTAATAACGTAAGACCCAAGTATACATATATATATATATATATATCGGATCGGTAAATAAATGATTCTGCGAAAGATTTTTTAAATACTATAGTCGAGCTGAAAGTTTTTCTTTTTTAAACGAGCAACTTTTAACCATCCCCCGCACACCATTCCTACCCCTAAGCGATTATCAAAAAATCAATTGCTTTCCTTTTTCTTGAGAATTTTTTTGAACGACAATTTCTTAATTTTTTTTTTTTTTTCATTTTTATTCATTTATTTATTCCTCTTTTTTATTTTATTTTTATTTTATTTTTTATTTTATTTTATTTTATTTTTTTTTTTATTTTATTTTTATTTATTTTCTTTTTTTTTTTCTATCTTAAATCACCTATGCTCGAGCAGTATTACAAATTATGTTATAAACTTTGATTTATAATACTCTAATAATAATTATACAAATTATATTTTTTGTTCTAGCCACACGCACACACACACACATATATATATATATTTATATTTATATTATACACATATAATATATATATATATATTTTTAGAAAAAAAAAAAAAAAAAAAGAACAAAAAAACAAAAAAAGAAAAAGAAGAAAAAGGATCATTCATCGAGATGAGTCGATGAATCGAAGTGAAATTCTTCGAGAATAATCGCGTTTACGACAATTCGATTCTATTCGATTCGACTCGATTCGATTCGATATGATTCGATCGATCGATCGATCATAGAGAAACATTGAGAAACACATTTCAGTTTGCCGGAAGTAATTTTCTCCTCTCTTGTTTTTTCTTTTTTTTTTTTTCTTTCTTTTTGTTTTTTCTTTTTTTTTCTTTTTCTTTTCTTTCCTTCATCTTTTTCCTTTTTTCTTCCACCACTTCTTCTTAAGC
>NC_140811.1:18755000-18760000 GCF_050613455.1 Vespa mandarinia
TTTGTCTGCCTCTTTCACCGACACGTGGCAACGAGAGCAAGCCGACGCAAGGCGATTTTGATTGGTCCACGTGGACTGATCCTAAAATTGTCGGTTATCATCCGTTTTCATTGATGAGTTCTCTTACGCCCACGTTATGTTGGATCATACCTTTTGGTTATCCTTGTATTAGAGTTGTGTGATCATGCAAGATAAAAAGATAGAAAAAGAGGATTACAGCAAAAGAGAGATAGAGATAGAGATAGAGAGAGAGAGAGAGAGAGACGATTTCTCTCTCTCTTTTTTTTTTTTTTTAATAAAAATAGAAAGATTGAAAGTGAAAGAGAGAGAGATAGAGAGAGAGAGAAAATAATATTTTCAGACGATTATAATGCGTGCATTTCGATCGACATGAAAGGAAAATGCGGAGATATTGAAGGGAGTGGAATAGAGTGGGGTGGGTGTCCGAGGGGGTGAGAGGGAGAGGTAGATGTAAAAGGTAAGTACGTAGAACGGTCTCTGGTTATTCATTACTTGGGGGTAAGGATAGAAAAAGAAAAAGAAAGAAAAAAAAGAAAGAAAGAAAGATAGATAGATAAATAGAAAGAGAGATAGAGAGAAAGAGAGAGAGAGAGAAGAAATAAGTAAAAGGTAAAAAAGAAAGTAGGAGGAGTAGTATAGGAAAATTGCCGGCGACTTCTATTTCTACCTATCATGACTACTACAATTAGGTTCCCACATAATATCAAGGAGACACGAGGAGAACTACGATAGAGTTCAAAGAAGAAGAAGAAGAAGAAGAAGAAGAAGAAGAAGGAGGAGGAGGAGGAGGAGGAGGAGAAGGAGAAGGAGAAGAAGAAATGGAATAGGATGAAGAGGAGAAGTAGAAGGAGGAGGAAGAGGAGAAGGAAGGGTAAGAAGGGTGGATGGATGTTGATAGGAGGGGATTGAAAGAGATTGTAAGAAACGAATGAAGGAAGGATGAACGAACGAACGAACGAACGAACGAATGAACGACAGTAGAGAGAGAGGTTAAAGGTATTGGTGAGAAACCCCACAGGGGGTGTGTAGAGAAAAGAGATCTAAGATGAAAGGGTAGGATATGTTTTTACGATAGGCGTTGACGAAGACAACGATATACGACAACGACAAGGACGAAGACGAAGACGGTGGTGGCAGCGCGCCGACGGCGAACACCCGTTGCGAGGTGTCTCTCTATATTAGACGCGGAACGTCGCGACGCCGCGGTCAGAAGAAAGTCGAACGCGTACGAGGGACGTCAGAGAGTACAGATAGAAAGAATTCTCTCTAACCTTCGATATAGATATATATATATATATATATATATATATATATATATATACGTACGATTACACCCCTACCATCGTCGTCGCCGTCTTAATCTCATTCAATTTCGATATTCTACTCGCTGTACATCTTATTGCCGTCTCTTGCTTATTTGGATTAATCCCCAGGATCTTTTCTCAGGAGGTAAGTGAAAATCATTTTCTTTCTATATCCCTCCGTGTCTTCGTCATTTTTTGAATTTTTTTTTCTCTTTTTTTTTTTCTTTTTTTTTTTTTCTTCTATTCCACACGATAATACACGTGTACAATGTATCTATATGATCTCGTGAAAGAAATTCTATGTCGGTGATTGATACGTCGATATACGTTTCGAATAATTCTCGATCGAATTACTCCTACTCTTATTGGAGTAAAAAAACAAAAAAAAAACAGAAAAAAAAAGAAAAATAAAGAAAAAAGAAAAGAAGAAATTTTTTCAAACGATATCGCCATTTGTATTTACACACACACATATACATATATATATATATATATATATATATATATGTGTACGTGTGTATGTATATCGCATGAAGATCCCGTGATAAGATTCAAACTATAGGACAACGACTATGAGAGAATAAGAATGATAGAGAGAGAGAGAGAGAGAGAGAGAGAGAGAGAGAGAGAGAGAGAGAGAGAGAGAGAGAGATAGAAAGAGAAAGAAACAGTGTGATTCCTCGTACTGGTTGTGAGGAATGACGTGTCCAACGAAACAAGATCGCGTCGTTCTTCGTTCTCACCCTGAACATTAACACCACGCTTTTGCACGAAGCGGCGGCGAATGGGATGGATGATCGTCGAAAGAAAAGATTCAGAAGAGAGTCTCAGTTAGATTCTCAGTCAGTGTCTCAGTCAGTGTGCGTACCCAGCTGTCTGCCTAACCGTAGACCCCCATCTCTCCTTGTCTTCTTCGTCATAATTGGTCCCTTTAATTCGGCTCAATTGCTCTTATTCTTTGTCACTGTCGCACTATTCGCTGTCCTCCCGACACGATCATCATCATCATCATCATCATCATCGTCATCATCATCATCATCATGATGATGATGACGAAGATGATGATGATGATGATGATACCACTACCAACTATACATACGATGTTGTAAGAAGAAGAAGACGAGGAAGAAGAATAAGAATAAGAAGAAATTGTTGTTAGCGAATTGACGAGGACGAACATCGAGGACGAGTTTCATTCGTTTGAAAAAGAGAGATGGATAGATAGATGGATAGATAGATAAAAAGAGAGAGAGAGAGAGAGAGAGAGAGAGAGAGAGAGAGAGAGAGATGTGTCCCTTCAGTCTTTTACTCTTTGCTACTCGTTCTAATCGCTCTCTCTCTCTCTCACTCTCTCTTTTTCTCTCTTTTTTTTCTCTCTCTTTCTCTCTCTTTCTCTCTCTCTCTCTCTCTCTCTCGTTATTACGTCGACGTCATTGTAACGTGATCTTGACCCGCTGACGGCGACGGACACGAATACGAACGTACGAGGAGGGACTCGTGTTTCATCCATCCGCGATTCGATTATGAGTATGGATAAATTTTATTCGAACTTTAGAAATCGTTCATTATAGTTCATGAAATTTCTTTTTTCATTCTCCCCATGTTTTTTCCTCCCCCTCCCCCTCCCCCACCCCTCCTCCTGATTTTTCTTTCTTTTTTTTTCTTCTTCCTTTCTTTTTCTTTTTTTTTTATTTTTCTTTTTTTTTTTGGTATATTTCTCCACAAAAAAAAGACATTTTTGACTGACTTTAAATCGACGAAAGGAAGATATTTATTTCTTTTATCTTCTCGTCGTTTGTATATGTAGATCGTCGTTGACATCGATCAAGATCTATCTTAACGTCAAACATTGTGTGTTATGTTGAATAATCATGAATTTTTTTTTTTTTTTTTTTTGTATAATTAACTCATTCACGAGGATAGAAATTACAGTTAATTTTTGCAGTTAATTTGTGTTTGAAAGAGAAGGACGTTTTTTGTTTTCTTTCTTATTTTTTTTCTTTCGTTTTTTTTTCCTTCGGATCATCGATCATACGGATTAGGATTTATCGATGATAAAAATTATCGATAGAAACGTCTTGTTTTATCTTTGAGTTGATCAAGGAAATGATTACTTTTTTGCCATTGTTGTTTTGTACATCGATATTTGACAAGTATTATTTATATCTTCGTTGTTAAAAAAAAATTAATCTTTATGTTCTTAATTGAAAAGAGGCAAAAAAGAGAAAAAAGAAAAGAGTTATAATGTCATTAAGAGAGTTTAATTTCTTCAATGAACAATGACTCGCACGTAGTAACACGAGGATGAATAAGGATCGTCTAAAAATGCATACATGCATATAATATACATGCATATATATATATATATATATATATACTTACTTGGCTCGATCATGCACCGTCGGCAAATTTTTCATACTTAGATCTTTTAACTATCACTATAAATAATAAATTATATATCAATTTATCTAGCTCTAAATTTAAATCATTATCAGATATATATAAACAATTCAGTTCGAAAAATAATACATTTGAGGTATTCTTTGAAATATTAAAGAGAGGAAGAAAAAAAAAATACATAAAACAAATTATAAAAGAAATCGATCGTCCGTCTAAAAAAATAAATTAATTAACGATTGTTTAACGATGCAAATATATTGAATCAAAATGTTCAAATCTTGATCATAAATACAACGAATAATATTAATAATTCGATGTGTTGAATGGGGGAAAAACGAAAAGGGGAACTATTAACTATGATTTCTTTCTTTTTTTAATCAATTAATCTTTCGTTAATATTATTTTATAAGAAATAGATTTACGAATTGTTTACGAATTTAAATCAAGTTAGAAATTGTTTTTTCTTTTCTTTTTTTTTCTTTTTTCTTTTTTTTATCCTTCATGTAAATCTCTCCTTATCTCTTTATCATTTTCTTTATCAGTTTTGTCTTTGCATCTTCCTCATCATCATCTTCTTCTTCTTCTTCTTCTTTCTCTTTCTTCTTCTCTTCTTCATTCTTTTTCTCTTTCTACTTCCTGTTCGAACGATTCATATAACTCATGCGTTCGAATTACACTTACGAGATAATCTCTTCCGAGTACTACCGATCTTTGAAAGGTATGACAATTCCAAGCTTTGCTCCCACGATCTTCTATATCTTTTTATCTTTTCGTTCTTTTTATCTTTTTATCTTTCTATCTTTGTCTCTCTCTCTCTCTCTCTCTTTCTTTCTCTATCGTTCAGTAAAAATAACGTGGTACTCTATTATATTTTATATAAATAAATAAATAAATAATATAATTACGATAAAGTATAAAACTAAATGAACAATAAACAATAATATTATATATACAATTATATATATTGAAATTTGTACGATTATATATATATATATATATATATATATATATATATATATATATATAATTATAAAAGAAAAGAACTACTAATTTCTTATCGATAAATATTCTCCAATAGAAACAAAATATATCGAAGTAATATATTATCAATAAATAATGTCAATAAAAATACTATGAGTCATTTAATATTAATCAATTTTTAACAAACAAAAAATGCAAATATAATTTTATTCGGAAATATATCATTCGATCATTCGATCGTTAAAAAAGAAGAAATGAAAGAAATAAGAAAAAAAAAAGAAAGAAAGAAGAGTA
>NC_140811.1:18765000-18772500 GCF_050613455.1 Vespa mandarinia
ATCGAAAAGAATGTCAGGGATGAAAATAAAATGAAAAAGGAGTAAAAGAAAAATAAATGAAAATAAAAATAAAATCATAATCGATAATATCATGAATCGAATATAATCAATTCTGATAGAACGTAATCGAGTGGTATTTTAAAATTGAAAAAAAAAAAAAAAGAAAAAAGAAAAGAAAAGATAAAACAAAGAGGATAAAAGAAAATAAGGGAAAAAATTCTTATCTAAAGAGGATTGTTATTATCTTTTGAAGGAAGGAAAAAAACAAAAAACAAAAAAAAAATATACATATATATATTATATATTTTATAAAACATATATATATATATATATATATATATACACACGCGATAAGTATCTATATCTATGGTGTACAAATCGTTCGATATAGGTGGATAGTATCGAGACTGGACAATGTCGAGTCGGCGATATACAAAGCGTGAGAAAATTGGTTCGAGGGTACACGGGGACTGGCACGGATACAGATATTAAACCTATCAGAGGCTGTTCTCTGGACGAGTCAGAGGAGTCACAAGTCCCTACGATACGAAAGATATTTCTTTTTTTTTTCTTTCTTTTTTTTTGCACGGACAAACAAGCAAGCAAGCAAGCAACCATCAAACCAAACAATCAAGCAAATCGACAATCTAACAAACAAATTCTCTCTTTTCCAATTTCGACATTTTCTTTCTTTTTTTCATTTCCTCACAAATCTCACAGATAGGAAAAAGAGATAAGTATAGAAAGAGAAAGAGAAAGAAAGAGAGAGGAGACAAATAAGCAAAAAGGAGAAGTGAAAAAGAAAATTGAAAGGAAAAAAAAGAAATAATTTGTCCAGTCATGGAGAATTGCAAATATCGTAATGTCATCATAATCGTGTTAAAATTGACTGTTTGTTACGTTTTAAGTTTCGAAAGTGAGAACGGTTAGATGATATTTTCTTCTTTTTTTCTTATTTTTTTTTTCTTTTTTTTATTTTCGAAACCGTCGGACAGAGTGAACGTAAACAATCAAATCTGTGTATTTGCGTGTATGTGTGTGTGTGTGTGTGTGAGTGTATTCTTTTTTTATCAAAAGTGCATTTACATATCTACGTTCATAATACACGTATGTTTATCGTTTTATAATTATCGAAGTATAAAAAAAGATTTATTATGATCATTTAATTTTTATCTATATATTATATAGATAAAATAAATTTAATATATACACATTTAATTCTTATATACATATATATACATATATATATATATGTATATATAAAATTATAAAAATATACGAAATATAGGAGAGTATAATTCATTTTCGTCTAAATGATATAAATCGAGTAACTTGACTATTATTATTATTATTATTATTATTATTATTATCATCATTATTATTTATGTTTGTGACCAGCGTACTCTCGAAAGTCTAATTTTGGAGAACTGTTATCTTTTGAGACTATTTGTCACTGTTGTCGTTAATTAACTTTCCACTTTTCTATTGTTTTTTGTTATTGTTGTGATATCGTTATTGATATTCTTCGAACGCCTAACAGCAGCAACCCTAAAGGCCAACAAGTCTTTCGTTTTGCGGACTATAGCAAAATTATACGAGGTGAGATTATCAAATTTTGAATTTTTTCGTTTCGGATAAATGTTGACAAATTTCTTATATATATTTATTTTATTTTATTTTTTTTTCTTTTTTTTTTTTTTTTTAATAAGAAAATTTGAACGTGAATTTTCTTGTTTCTCCTTTTCCTTTCTTTTTTCTTTTTTCCCATAAGAACAAAAAAAAATTATTCTTAACGTTTACTCGTGAAGAAGAAGAAGAAGAAGAAGAAGAAGAAGAAGAAGAAGAAGAAGAAGAAGAAAAAAAAAAGAAAATTAATATCAACGATCTTGAATTGAGTTAGTATCACTGTTACGTGACTTTGGTCACGTCGATCAATTAAGTTCTTAAAAGGATACTTCTTTCATTTTTAATCGGAACTAAAAGGAATGATTTTGTCGCGTCTGAAAAGAAAAGAGAAGAAAAGAAAAAGAAAAAAAAAAGAGAAAAGAAAAACAAGAAGAAGACGAAAAAAAAGAGAGAGAGAAAGAGAGAGAGAGAGAGAGAGAGAGAGAGAGAATTTTCTAATTGCTAACAGTTGGAAGTTCGACGAGAAGAAAGAAAAAGGAAAAGAAAAAAATACAAATAAATTCTTTTCGTCGAGAGATGATCCACGAGGTTTGAATTTAAAAATTGATTGAATGAGGTCATTCAATTCGTTCATACTCGACTCGCGATGATAGGAATTTGTCGCGTCGCCAAAAAAAAAAAAGAAAAAAAAAAGAAAAAAAAAAAAAAGAAAAAGAAACAGAATTTTTAATTTTCTCGATTCTATAGAACTCGATTGGAGGAAAAAGGAAAGAAAGGAAGAAAAGAAAAAGAAAAAAGAAAAGAAAAAAAAGAAAATCATCATTTAGCTCGGCACTCAAACGGGAAAGAGATATTTAGAGTGAAAAACGATTTGATTAAAATCTTTCGAAATATTTCACGAGAAAGTTTCTAGATGTTTATCATATCCTATGATCTTTTATAGGTTTGAATGAAAGTGCGAGACCGTTCACGTGACTCTTTATTCATGACTTTAATCATAATCATCGTGGCACATACTTTATTCAGCATACAGTTGATTGATATCCAGAGATTAACAACATATTTCTTTTCTCTTTGTTCTTTTTTTCTTTTTCTTTTTTTTTCTTTTCTTTTCTTTTTCTTTTTCTTTTTCTCATTCGTTTTCTTTTCTTTTTTTCTTTTTTTTTTTTTTTTCATATTTTATAACAGACATGCACACAATCAAGATTAATGGAAGATCTTGATTGACAGTAGAGCAACAAGAATGAAGATGTTATTTCTACACGTTAATTCTTATTTTTCTTTTTGTCTTTTGTTTGGCTTTTTTGACTTCTTTTCTTTTCTTCTTTTTTCTTTTCTTTTCTTTTCTTTTTTTTTTTTTCTTTTTTTTACGCTATATCAAAGCATTCTCCAGTTCGCGGCAATATCTAATATCTAATATAATGGGTGTATATGCAACGACCGTAGTAGAGTGACGTCAAAGATGCATCGGAGCAATTACAAATGTCAACGAGTCACCTCTAGCTAGAGTTCTTATCCTTTATTTTTCTTTTTTCTTTGGTTTTATATATTTCTTTTTTTTTTTTTTCTTTTCTTTTCTTTTTTATCACACGTCCCAACCTCTTTATGTTAATTGGAAGAAGTAGAATTTGCTATTGATCCCACGGTCGATCTTCGTAACGCGAATGTATCATTATTATTATTATTATTATTATTGTTATGGTTATTATTAGATAACATTATAATTTATGAAAAATTTTTCTTTATTTGAAAAAATTTCTCTTCTTTTATTTTCTTTAAAAATTTTTAAACATTAGAAAATTTATTAAATTATAAATCCTTATGAATATATTATAAATGTTAACGCTCTTATACTTAATAAAAGAGAATAGATGAAGATAGATATTTTTCTTTGAAAAAATTAAAATTTGTTCGTAGAAATGATAATCCAACGATTTATCTTCTTTTCTTAATCGATCGATAAAAATGATTGAAAAGTCATTTACTTTGACCATTATCATGATTGGAAAAATAATCGTAAGTCATTCTTGTTAATTATTATTTTTCTTATTTTCTTCTTCATATTCCACGTAATGGAACTTGATCGATTCCGGCCATTATCCGTTACTTATATACAATACGTAACAATTTTAGCTATTCGTTTATTATCGAATGAATCATATTTCTGTTAAAAATTCTTCCATTGACGCGATTCATCCGTCCATTATGCAACGTGGATCGTTTCACTGAAAAAAGAAAAAAAAAAGATGAAGAGAGAGAGAGAGAGAGTGAGGGAGGGAGGGGGTGGAGAAGGAGGATAGAGAAAGAAAAAACGAGTAGAAAAAACAAACGGTAAGCGAAGAAACATTTAAACGATTAGGTCGTTAGATCTCATGATACGATATAGTCAGTTATTTCCGCGTGGTTATATCAATCAAGTTTTGAGACCGTTAATAATATTAAACATATTAAAAAAATTATCTCGTATAAATATCATTTAACAGTTTCTTAATTATCATTTGATATATAATATTATTTGTAATGGTGTTGGTAAAAAAAATTACGAACGAATTTTTATAAATATTCCTTTATCAACCTTTACGTGGTTACCTTCATTCATTTATATATAACGATTACAATTGTTGATAATGAATTGTGAATTTACGCATTTATTTATGGATTTTATATGAATTTTTTACAATTCATAAATATCGTAATGCACATTTGAATTATCTATAATTCATAAAATTCCTACAATTATAATTAATTATTCGATAAAACGTTTTATTTTTTTTCTTCTTTTTTTCTTTTTTTCCCCAAATTATATCTATCGATTAAAAGGATACGTTTGATTCGTAATTTTTCAATAGAATCGTGGGAATGAAAATTTTTGTCTTTTTTTTTTTTCTTTATTTTTTTTTTTTCTAATTCGTAATGTAACCACGTAGAGAACGTAAAATGGCGTAGCAGTTAATGTCAAACAACGAGTCAATATTTTTCAATGGAGTCGTCGCACAAACGACGACTAACGATTCCATTGTGGAATAATATCAGATAGAAAAAAAAAAAAAAGAAAGAGAGAAAAAAAAGGAAGGAAAAAGGACAAAAAAAGAAAAGGAAAAAAAATTCCACAGAGTCAAGTAAATATGTATAAATTAAGGCAAAAAAAAAGAAGTAGAAGAAGAAAAAACGATGATATTACGTCTAAATATTACGTTTAAACCGAGAGAAGAGAGAGAAAGAGAGAGAGAGAGAGAGAGAGAGAGAGAGAGAGAGAGAATGACTATTATAATTAATCATTAGAAGTTGTGAAGTTGTTAAATGAGAAACAAGATATCTAACTAACGTTTATACATTATTATTATTACTATTTTTCTTTTTTTTAAATGCTTACCACCGTACTTAATGAATCTCTCACTTAAACTTGGTCTCTTCGAACGATTCACGTTCGTGAAAAAAAAGAAAAAAAAAAAGAGAGAGAGAGAAAAGAAACGTCGAATGAACGAACGAACGAACGAACGAACGAACGTATGAACAATGAACTCTTAAAAGGAATGATCGCTGAAGTAACGAAACTTCGAGACAAGTTTCTTCTATGCCCCCGAAAGCCATAATCGACGACGTATTTACGAGGAGACAACAACTATGACAACTACAATGGGTCAAGATACTAAACATCAATAGACTTTCAAAGATATACTCGTGCGCCATTCTCATTCTTGTATTATTATTTCTTCTTCTTCTTCTTCTTCTTCTTCTTCTTCTTCTTCTTCTTCTTCTTCTTCTTCCTCTTCTGCTGCTTCTTCTTCTTCTTCTTCTTCTTCTTCTTCTTCTTCTTCATCTCTTTCTTTCACGTAAATCAATTCAACTCTACAATTTCAACTCAACGCGATATAAATGACCAGTAGAGAAATATGTATGTATGTATTTATGTATTTATGTATTTATGTATTTATGTATATATGTATATTGGTCTAAAGACTCTCTGTCTTCGTTTAAAATCATTCCTAATCATTGAAGCCTAAAGAAAAAATATTACTTTTCCGAGATTTTTACTAGGATTTTGTTCTTTATTCATTCATTCATTCATTCATTCATTCATTCATTCATTCATTCATTCATTCATTCATTCATTTATTTATTTCTTGTTTTCTTTGTTCTATTTTCTTCGCCCAGGTTAATTTTCGAATTAGTTTTTGTTCTTTTTTTTTGTTCTTTGTCTTTTTTCTTTTCTTTTTTTTTTTCCATGTAAAATAATTCAAGCGAAAAGGAATAATGTGCATTTGAATTAATAGTTTAGTTGAGGAATTTTTATCCTTTTGTTTGTTTTATATTTTTTATTCTTTTCTTTTTTCCTGCATGGCAAATGTGTCATTAATATCTATATATATATATATATAGATATTTTTTTTTTTTAATATTGGTAATTGAAAAGTTAAATTCTTTTGTATTTTTATATCGATAATTTATCATTTAAAATTTATAAAATTATTCGGTGTTAATTTTACTATATCTAGTATTACGTTATCAGTTCGCCAATTAAAAAGTATATTTAATTTCGTAATTAAAGAAAGAAAGAAAAAAAAAAAAGAAAAAGAAAAAGAAGGAAAATGTTATTTCACTTGTATAATTTCATTTTATTTTCGTTCGATAGCTCTCCTCCTTTTTTTCCTTATTTTTTTTCTTTTTTTATTTTTTAACTTTGCGCAAAATATCTTTGCTTGAAGTTTTACAATTCGAAGAAAAGAACAAAATTGATCTTGAAAAAGTGTTATCTATCATTGAAAATTATTTAACGATTAACTATTGATCGAATTAAAAACTTTTCTTTCATCTTGTACAAACACTGATACACACACACATACACACACACAGACAGACAAACACACACATATTTTTTTAAATATTATTATATATAATATTAACAAATAATAACAAACAAAAATTTACATATATTAATACATATATATATATATATATATATATATATATCTTTCTCTCTCTCTCTCTCTCTCTCTCTCTCTCTCTATGTTCGTAGTCGCTTTCAAATGTATGATTAAAAAAAAAAATATGTGTCTTTTATGAGCCGAGGAGAGAGAAGAGAAAAAAAAGTAGAAGAAGAAAAAAAGGCCAAATAAAAAAAGAGGGGGGGAAAAGAAAAGAAAAACAGAAAGAAACAATTACATAGTAGACAAGGATCAATTGACTAGCGGAGAATGTGAAGTAAAGTATGTATGTAGGTACCAACATGTTTCATGTAAGACCACTTTCCGTTGCGAGCTCTCTTTTTCGAACGCTTAACGGGAAAGCGGAGGGGCGGGCGACTCGTTACGCAGAACCTTTAATAATAAGCACGTACATCGGCCGACAAACGTCTCTCGTGGGTTTCTAACACTCTCACACACATACACACACACACACACACACAACACGGACAGATGGACGGACATATCGCACAGCGCGCGCGCATACACACACACACACACACACACACACACGGAGACTCAGAAAAGGTTGATGCAACCTTTCGCTAAGTTTACGCTAAGTAATTCTAAAAGAAATTCCCGGATCTTTTTCTACCTTTTTTCTTTTTTTTTTTTTCTTTTTTTTTTTGTAGTAAAGAGAAAGAGAGAGAGAGTGAGAGAGAGAGAGAGAGAGGAGGGGGAAGAGGGAGACGAGGATAACACTATTAAATGGATATTGTTTACAAATTTGTTTTATTTTTTAAGCTCAAAAAAAAATCCAATATAAAGTAGAAACGTTATAAATAAGAAAAAATGTTTTATATACCATAAACTAATTTGAATGGTTTTTGTCGATATGAATGTATGACAATTTTTTTTTCTTCTTTTTCTTTCTTTTTTTTTTATATATATATATGTATATATATAGAAA
>NC_140811.1:18777500-18782500 GCF_050613455.1 Vespa mandarinia
GAAAATTTTTAACGTCATTTATTAACCAAAACTCAATATTCTGTACTATTCTTTTTATATATATATATATATATATATATATATATATATAAAATATTATATAACATTAAAAATGTTATATAGATATACATTCAGACAGAAAATATCTACAAAAATGTTAACATTACTTATCGGCTACTTAAAAAAAGTCCCGCGATACATATCATATACTATCCCATATAAATAATACATGAACATATATATATACATATATATATATATATATATATATATATATATATATATATATTAGGTATTGTTAGGATAGGCAAAATAGAAAGAAAATTTTGGAAAATAATTATCGACCAATTGAAATACTTAAATACACAGAATACACACACATATACACATAATCACATAAATACATACATAAATAAAAATGGCGGGTAACCGTGAAGCAAGTAAATAAGAAGCCCTGTACTCGCGTAAAGGTAAGGGCACCAAAGACTTTCTCGCGAAATCCTTTTGCTCCTTTTCAGTCGCTCGTTCTCCTTGTCCTTCTATCGCGACCCACGCGTTTCACGAGCCGACGAGAGAGCTCTCCTTACCGAGCGGTAAATTTAGTCTCGTATCGGCTATCGACGCGTTGATACGATTATTTTATGTGTGTGTATATATATATATAAATTTATATATATATATATGTATATATGTATATACACATAATATGTGTGTATGTGTGTGTGTTTGTGTATGTGTATATATCGTTTGAGTTTAATCGAGCGTGTAAACGATACTTTCTTTCATTGGGAAGATTAAACTTTGAGATTTCTTCTATTACTTACGAGAGAGAGAGAGAGAGAGAGAGAGAGAGAGAGAGAGAGCGAGAAAGAGAGAGAGAGAGAGAAAGAAGAGAAAGAATTTGATTAATTAATTTATCGATCGATTGTTAAAAATTAAGAAATAATATTAGTATTAATTAGAAGCGTGTTTATAATGCTTTAGGTTTTGTATCAAAGAATATAATGGAAATATAAATATTAGATTTGATTAGAAATTTATCAAAATTTATATTATATGTATATATATATGTATATATATGTATATATATAT
The DNA here is from genome assembly GCF_050613455.1 of Vespa mandarinia. Classification (NCBI taxonomy): domain Eukaryota; kingdom Metazoa; phylum Arthropoda; class Insecta; order Hymenoptera; family Vespidae; genus Vespa; species Vespa mandarinia. The sequence continues at coordinate 18,778,593 of NC_140811.1, forward strand.
ATATATATGTGTGTGTATTGATTGTTTATTAAAAATGAATTATTAGGATACTTAAAAGTCTAGTAAATATTTATAATATTTAATATACATGATAAATTAATCATGTGTTAAATTCGTTTAAGTGGATATAAATTAAAGAAAAAAGAAAAAGAAAAAAAAGAAAGGAAAGGAGAAAAAAGTCGATCGAAAAATATAAATATTAGAATTCCTTGGAATTATATCGATGATATTTCAGAATTGCATCAATGTAGAAATAAACGTTGGAAAGTAAATTTTTACTCTTGATTAGAAGTAGATTAGTAGATTTCTTTTAGATTGTATTAAAGATGATCGGTAAAAAGATCAATATATTAGACTTGCTTTTTAAAAAGTTTATATAAAACTTGATATTATTAATATAAAAGAAGATGCTGTGTGTGTGTGTGTGTGTGTGTGTGTGTGTGTGTGTAAGAGAAAGAAAAAGAGAGAAAGAGAAAGAGATAAAGAGATAAAAAAGAAAGAGAGAGAGAAACTATGGTTGTCATTGTTATTATCTAATATCAATCTATATTATTGTAATAACATGACTGGCAATTTTAAAATTATCCTTTTAGAAAATATTTTGAAAAATGAGAGAAAGAAAGAGAGAAAGAGAGAGAGAGAGAGAGAGAGAGAGAGGGAGAGAGAGAGAGAGAAAGAGAGAAATAAGAGAAAAAGAAATAAAAAATGTTTATAAAAATAAGAGAGAGAGAGAGAGAGAGAGAGAGAGAGAGAGAAAGAGATAAAGAATAAAAGATCGAAGAAGGAACTCTCTCGCGATCCCACGGTACGATACGTGCTCGGCGGCTGACTCGAAGGGACTAGAAGATGAAAAAGAAAAGAAGAACGAGCGAACGAACCAACGAACGAACAAACGAACGAACGAACGAACGAACGAACGAACGAACGAGAAGGAGAGAGAGAGAGAGAGAGAGAGAGAGAGAGAGAGAGGGAGAACATAGGGGTCTATCTTTAGAGTTCATTCAGAGAATCCTTTGGCCACGACCGTGCAGAGGGCCAACACGCGAGAGCTGACTCAGGCTTACGTTCAAACTCACTCTCACACATACATACACATATATTACTCTTATGTACATAATCGTAAAAGACAGAGAGAGAGAGAGAGAGAGAGAGAGAGAGAGAAAACGAAAGTATTTCTTATCGATAAAGAAATAAAAGTTAGAAAGGGAACAAAAATTTCATATCTCTTTTTCATGTAAATTTATATTTCCTCTTCTACTACTACTACTACTACTACTACTACTACAATACTACTGCTACTACTACTACTACTACAATACTACTGCTACTACTACTACTACTACTATTACTACTACTACTATTTCTACTACTTTGTTGTTATTATTCTTACTAAAAAAATATGTTTATTACATAATAATAATAATGGTAGTAATAATAATAATAATAATAATAAGAAGAAGAAGAAGAAGAAGAAGAAATGAAGATCGGTATCTACAAAGGAGAGAAAGAAAGAGAGAGAGAGAGAGAGAAAGAGAGATAGGTAAAAGGAAGAAGAGAATGTTTTTCCGTCTTCCTTCTTTCTCTCTCTCTCTCTCTCTCTCTCTCTCTCTCTCTCTACCTCTCTCTCTCTTTCTCTCTGTCTCTCTTTCTCATGGAATCAAGATTTAACGGTGTTGCGGATTAGAAAAGGCAAACACGTAATATCGAAAACAGGTTTGAACGTCTACGCGGGAACAGAGAGAACGGCGCGGCGGAGGCGGTGGTGGTGATGATGATGATGGTGGTGGTGGTGGTGGTGGTGATGGGCGGTGGGCGGCGATGGTGGCGGCGGCAGCAGCGTGCACGCTGTCGAATGACGTCCACTGAGCTAATTGAATTGTACAAACGTGACGCGGCTGATGTAGAACCCAGTACGATAATCTCTGGTAAAAGGAAAAGGAGAATTATTAATGATAAATAATTTTATTTGAATCCAATTTTTTTACCTTACGTATACCTACGTACCCTTTTTTTTTTTTTATTCGATTGGAATATACCGATGAAGATAAATAGTTAGATAAATAGAGAAAGAGAGAGAGAGAAAGAGAGAGAGAGAAAGAGAGAGAGAGAAAGAGAGAGAGAGAGAGACACAAATTTCAAGGATCAAAGTTAAAAATGCTATGAATAAAAAATTATATTCTACGTAATCAGAGTATAAAATATATATATATACCTATATATATAATAATAATAATAATAATAATAATAATAATAATAATAATAAAATTTCTTGGAGGAAGGAGAGAATTTTCTACATAAAAAATTATATGCCATCTAATTAAAATTATAAAATATATATAATGTATACAACAGAAGATACTTGCAAAAAGTTTCAAGTTACAGCTAGAAAGATTAATAAGAAAGATAGATAGATAGAGAGAGAGAGAGAGAGAGAGAGAAGGTAAGAGAGCAAAAGTTTACCTTGATCAAAGATACGTATACTCGTAAGCAGAAAATTATATGGCTATTTAATTAAAATTAATAACATACGAACTAGAGATATATTATGTACTTGTTAAAAAAAATGTTGTAGAAGAGATAAGCTTAGAATTATTAATAAGCAAAAAAAAATTGAAAAAGAGAGAAAAATAGAAGAAAATTTCCTGGTCCAAAGAGTACGGATGCTTTACATGGACAAAATTGGATAATAAAATATTAGATAATAAAAATTATTATATACGAATTAGAAAGAGAAAGAGAGAGATAGAGATAGAGACAGAGATAGAGAGAGAGAGAGAGAGAGAGAGAGAGAGAGATCCTAGAAACTAATAATACAAGTTATCAAGAGAGTAAAATCGAGAAAGAAATAAAGAAAGAAAAGAAAAAAGAGAGAGAGAGAGAGAGAGAGAGAGAGAGAGAGGATCGTAAATGCGCGAGCGTAACAAAACCACAAGCACGAGTGTACGAGGTATATCGAGTTACCTTCTCAGCTTGTTCTCTACGCGTAACCGCACTCTGCGATCTCGAGATCGGAGTCGACCTCTCGAACGGACGAAAGAGACAACGCAGCCTCCAAAATCTCGAGAAGAGAGAGAGAGAAAGAGAGAGAGAGAGAGAGAGAGAGAAAGATAGAAAGACAAACAGCAAACAGAACAGGAGAGAACAGAAAGAGACATGTATAGTCGAAGTGTGGAGGAGGAGATGGTGGAGGAGGAGGTGTAATGGAGGAGATGGCGGAGAAGGTGGTGGAAGAGGAGACATGAATACTACTCCATAACAGAACTCTTGCAAACGAACCAACGTCATCGTACTTTAAATGCTTTCACCAACGACACCCAACCAAGCACATGCTTATGTTAGAGTTATATGCGTAAGATACTTTAGTCCGTTTTCCAGAAGGCTCTCTCTTAAGAAGAAGAGAGAGAGAGAGAGAGAGAGAGAGAGAGAAAGAGGAGAAAGATATATATATACATATATGAAATAGAGATTGAAAAAGGAGATAGATAGATAGACAGATAGATAGATAGATAAATAAATGATATTGAACATTAATCTCACATAGATTATTATCTATGAGAGTGAAAAGATATATTAAACATTTGTTTTTACTTAAACAATTTGTCACTGTGTCTAAGAGAAATATTAAAACATTTATTATTCGTCTTTATTATCTTTCAAATTAATATATATATATATATATATATATATATGCACATACATATATTAGATATTTGTCTTTACCTATATTATTTGTGATAGTAAGAAAGAAAGAGAGAGACAGAAAGAGAGATATTAGGGATTGGTCTTTTTCACCTATATTATGTATATATACGATAAAGAGAGAGAGAGAGAGAGAGAGAGAGATGTGAATGCTTGGACGAATCAAAGTGGAGAATCTTTCTCAGCTATGTTTTCCCTTCCCTCCCCCT
>NC_140811.1:18790000-18805000 GCF_050613455.1 Vespa mandarinia
GTCGGTGAAAAATAATCTTTGTTAAAAAATTGGAATGCAAGGGTCAAATTAAAAAAAAAAAAAAAAAAAAAAAAAAAAGAGAAAAAGAAAAAGAAAAAAGAAGATAGAAAGAAAGGAAGAAGAGAAAAAAAATGAAGAAGAGAAAAAAAATGAAGAAGAGAATAAAAAATGTCATAAGGAAAGACGAACCGAAGGGAGGCCATCGGTGAGAACAAAAAAATAATTTTATATTAATAGGCAAATGAGAGGGCAAGGATTGGGTTTGAGAAAAAAAAAAAGAAAAAGGAAAAGAAAAAGACTGTAAAACATACAAAGAGAGAGAGAGAGAGAGAGAGAGAGAGAGAGAGAAGACAGGCGTAACTAACTCTGATAAAAAAAAAAAAAGAAAAAGAAGAAAAGGAAAAAAAGAAGAAAAGGAAAAAAAGAAGAAAGAAAAAAAAAGAATTGTAAGACCATTAATAGCGTTGGAATGAATTCAGTCCGGGTATTGTGACGATTGAAATCGTTTTGCATTTAATCGACGTGTACGTCGGGGACTTAGGTTAATAGGACCCACTCCTTATATAATTATGTTGAACACACAATTGACGTCATTGACTTCTCTATTCGTGCTCGCGCCTTCTTGATGGCGAACCGCGGCGGCCATACCACAGTGTCCGGTTTCCTTCGTTCTATCTCTCCCTCTCCCTCTCTCTCTCTCTCTCTCTCTCTCTTTCTCTTTCTCTCCCTCTATCTATCTATCCATCTATCTATCTTTCTCTCTCGCACATTCTCTTTCCATCTATATCTATCTATCTTTCTCATCAGAAACGTTTTTCTTCTCTCTTTCTCTTTCCCATCGTCGGACAAATAATTAGTGGTTGCGAGCCGATCTTCCTCCTTCTCATCCTCATCCTTCTCATCCGTTTTCTTTTTCTTCGTCTTCGTCTTCTTCTTCTTCTTCTTCTTCTTCTTCTTCTTCTTCTTCTTCTTCTTCTTCTTCTTCTTCTTCTTCTCCCTCCCTCCCTCCCTCCCTCTCTCTCTAACTCTATCTAATCTTTTTTTTTATTCCTCTTCTTCGTGTTCCTTCTCTCTTTCGCGTTTCTCGCGTACCGCTTAACCTTTCGATCTTGCCGGCACGCGATCGCTCGACTTATGTATGTATGTATGTATGTATGTATGGATGCATCTATCTATGATGAATATATGTACATATGTATATTTATGAATGTTGAATACATGTGTGTATCTTCCTTCACCTGACAATCTCATCCTCAAATCTACGATATATATATATATATATATATATATATATATATATATATATGTATATATACATATACATGCATGTATGTACAATATGTACATACGTCTATACGTCTCTACAAAGTCTACCATCATTCGATATCGCTAGTTTTATTTTATTCATCTACAGGATGAGTCGTCGGTTCAAACGTTGACGAATTATTTTATCAAGGTATATACATATATCGTACATACGTACGTAAAACAATTCATTTATGTTCACGTACGTGTCCTTTGAATTAATTTTTTTGTTTTTATATTGTTTTTATTTTTTCTTTTTTTTTTTACTTTGTAATAAATTATTTATATCACATATTTCATTATCGATTTTATTCTATCTCGATCGTCTTATGTTGTATGATTTATTGAGTGTACCCAGTTAGCAAGTATTAGTCGATAATTATTGTTATGTAACTGTAATAAATTAAGGCGAACACGTGTCTCTCTCTCTCTCTTCTGTTAGTTTTATATATTTATTTTCAAAGGTATTAATGTTTAAATACAATGGCCATCATATTTTTCATTTATAGGGTAAGTCAGTTTTTAGCAAGTTAAATTATTTCTATGAAAAGCGTCTCTCCTCTTTCTTTCCTTTAATTTCTTCTTCTTTTTCATTTTTTTTTCAATTACTTCAAAGAAAATTATTAACAACGTGTAATAATAACATCGAACAAATCGCGATCGTCCTTTCTTATTTATTCACCTATATAGGATGAATCTTTTCAAGCTAGTAAATTATTTTTAAGAAACGCGTATCGCTCTCTCTCTCTCTCTCTCTCTCTCTCTCTCTTTCTTTCTTTTTATGTACTTCAAAGAAATAACGCGTTGACATGGGTGCGTGGCTGCGTTTGTGTGAGTGAGTGAGTGTTATGTTTGTTATATGTGTGTATATGTATGTATGTATGTATGTATGTATGTATGTATGTATATATATATATATATATATATATATATATATATATATACTTACGCGATCCAACGATTTCATCTGTTATTTCCTTCTTCGTCTCTTGGCAAAAAGGTGAAAGTCTAGATCGCGCGATGGAACATGAAACAACGTCGGCCATTGGGAAGGAAACCGAAGCATCACGATATTTATACGTGATCTTTCATACCTAGACAATTTTAAGAGGTTAGGAATTATACTCTAAATAGATTTAAACGTGAACATTCGTTCTTATAAAATTATTACGAAATTAATTTCTATTAATATAGACGTCTGCATTCATACTCACATAGACACACAACACACACACACACACACATACACACAACACACAGAGAGAGACATACAGAGATATACATAGTAACACACATTTCTATATAGATATAAGTATATATATGAGAATGAGCGGAAAATGTGTTCGTATTGGAAAAATCAATTACTCTTTATTTTTATCGATTTTTTATAGATTAATTTTATTTTTTTTCTTTTCTTTCTGTCTCTTGTTTTTTTTTTTTTCTTTTTTGTTATTTTCTTTTTCATTAATCTACGATCGATAAAAGATAACCAGCACATTATAGAAAATTACGAACTATGCTATTTATAATACTTACAAGTTGAGTAATATGTTCGTATATATTTATATCGTATATTAAATTAAATATTTAACAGATTTTGCGATGTTAGAAGAGACAAATCGGGAGCAAAGTATGTCGCGCGTTTCGCTGCTTTCGAAGAGATAACGAAACGGAACGGCGGCGAACTGTGGAGAGTGTGGGAACTAGAGGAACGAACCAAGAGAAAGAGAGAGAGAGAGAGAGAGAGAGAGAGAGAGAGAGAGAGAGAGAAAGATAGAAAGAAAGAGAAAGAGTGAGGGAGAGAGAGAGAGAGAGAGAGAAAGAGAGAGAGAGAGAGAAAGAAAGAGAAAGAGAAGGAACGGGAGCGAAGAGAGAACAAAAGAGCCGCGAGAGGTTAGCCGCTCTCTCGTCTTTCTCCTCTTTTAGATTTCTCGATCGTCTTCTTCTCCCCTCAATTTCTTTCACTCAAACATACACATACAAATTTATATATATATATATGTATATATATATATAATATATATCCATACATATGAATGCATATATAAATATATATAAATATATGTATATATATATATATTATATATGTATATATATACTGATATACAAGCACGTGAACGAACGTACAACTTCCCCTCACGTGGCCGGACAGCATCTGTACACGTCAGTGCGCACCTGGGTGGCGATCTCGTGTATTAAATTATCGTCGTGTTGATCTTGGACGCGAGCAGAGGATCGTTAGTTTTGCTCCGGGATCCCGCGATCGAGGACGCCGAGGATCCGTTCCTCTCTCGGCGTTCGTCCGTTCAACTCGTTGCCTCCAGCGTTCGACCTCCTCCTCTTCTTCCTCCTCTTTCTCTTCATCCTCCATCTCTTCTCTTATCCTTCTTCTTCTTCTTCTTCATTTTCTTATTTTTATTCTTTCTCTTTCTTCTCCTCTTCTCTCTCTCTCTCTCTCTCTCTCTCTCTCTCTATACCTCTCTTTATTTCTTCGTCTCCCTTCATCCAAACCAATCTTTTTCAGATCCTTACATACATACGTACAACATATATATATTTATACATAAGTATATATACGTACGTAGGATATATACATAAGTACATATATACGCAAGATAGTACCGAGTATTATTCGTACTATCCTTTCCTCATCCCACACCTTCCACCTTCAATCTCCTACCTCTCGGATTCCCTTTTACGTATACACACCTGCCGTAATAATGATTTCGATGACACAAACTTGCGCTTTCACTCGAGATATGTATATACGTATACGTGCATATATATATATATATATATGCATATTTACATATGGTGTGTATGTATATATATTTATATATATATATATATATATGTGTCGATATTTTTCGAGAATCGCAACCGGTAATTCCTTTTCTTTTTTTTCTTTTTTTCTTTCTTTTTATTATTTATTACGAGGAATCGAAACTCGAAAGATTTTTCTAAGAAGAGGTTATGTTCATAGGGAATGAACGATGGAGTCGTTGAAAAAGGGAAAGGAAAGGATAAAAAAAAGAGATTAGAAAAGGAAAGAAAGAAAGAAAGAAAGAAAGAAAGAAAAGAAGAGAGGAAACTATAAAAAGATAAAGCAAATGCGTACGTGATTCCCCTTACTCGGGCGAGGAGTCCGCAAACGTCAAAGATTGGGCAAGAGAGAATGAGAGAGAGAGAGAGAGAGAAAAAGAGAGAGAGAGAGAGAGAGAGTGGTTGGGTGGTTCCGGGAGCAAGACGGGTGGGGCCTACGTTCGAGTAAAGAGAGAAACAGAGAAAGAAAGAGAGAGAGTCCCAGGGTAGGGCCCAGGGTGCCTCATTGCCGGTTGATTTACGACCTTCCTCTTTTTTCGGTGCCTCTTTCTTTCCTTCTTTCTTACTTACTTTCTTTCTTTCTTTCTTTCTTTCTTACTACTTTTTTCTCTTTTTTTTTCTGTTCTCTCTCTCTCTCTCTCTCTCTCTCTCTCTCTCTCTTTCTCCTTCCACTTCTTTCCCCCCACAAACCTTCCCTTTCTTCTTTCTCTCCTTTATTTATTTCATTCTCAGCCTCCTTTCTTTTCCCGTTCCTCTTCCTCCTCGACGCGTAAGCGTTATACATATAACGTGTGTAGAGCACGTATCGCATCACGTCCCATGGCATATGTTATATGGTACTTGGTATATACCGATGGCTTCGACGGCGGTGGCGATGGTGGCGGCGACGGCGGCGGCCGATCGCCTAATTAGAGGACCCCTCCTTCCTTTCTCTTCCTTTTCTCTCTCTCTCTCTCTCTTTCTCTCTCTTTCTCTCTCTTCACCGTTTCTCCTTGGCACGCACACGCACGTAAAAACAAGAGTCCTATTCCGAAGCTGTGCTGTGCTGTGCTGCGCTGTTCTGTTCCCTCCCAAGAGTCCGACGAGGCCACCATCGCTCCGTACGATGGATGTGTGTACGTACATATATATCTATATATATATATATTTTTATATATATATATATGTATTCTATATGTATGTATAAATGTAGTACATATATATATATATATTATATATATATATATCTGTATGTATGTGCACGGAACGCCAATGCAAGCCTCTCTCGCAGAGAGTGCCTCCCATTGGCGACGACCTCGGCCGCACCTGCGATCGAGATCATCGACTTTTTTCATTCGCCGAAATCTTTCATTGTCTTTCTCTCTCTCTCTCTCTCTCTCTCTCTATCTCTCTCTCTCTCTCTCTCTCTCTCTCTCTCTCTCTCTGTCTCTGTCTCTTTCTCTGTCTGTCTTACGAATCTTTCTCGAAATTCGACCGATCACCAATACCGATCTTTCCTCTTCTCTTCTCATCTCACTTTTGTAATTATTTAACATGGCTTTTACCGCAACCACTTGATGATTCTCTACGAAGAAGTCTGAAAAAAATAAAAAAAGGAAAAAGAAAGATATGATGGGTACGGGGATAGAAGGAACGATATTACGTGTCGTTCTCGTTCTTTCATCGTTCCTTCGTTTTCAAATTTCTTTTCTTTTTTATATAAATTTTACCTGAACGAATCTCCGAAAACATTTAGGGCCTCTTATATGTATTTAGAAAAAAAAACATATATATGTATGTATATATATATATATATATATATATATATGATAACGAAATAATTCGATGGGGGATAATTTTTCGATCGAAAAAAAATAAATACAAGAAATAAAAACAAGAAGGAAAAAATGGCCCTCCTTCTCTCCTATCAAAAAAAAGAAAAAAAAAAAGAAGAAAAAGAAGAAAAAACGAAAGAAAGAAAAGTAAAGCAAGTGTAGAGAAAGAGAGAGAGAGAGAGAGAGAGAGAGAGAGAGAGAGAGAGAGAGAGAGAGAAAAAGGAAAAACCGAGGGAAAAAACAAAAACTGTAGAAACTTGAACAAAACGAAAAGAAGTCGACGCCAATGGAGGACGGTTGTTCGTAATAAGCCGACGAAGGCGATTGTGTATGTGTGTGAGAACTCACGATAGAGCTCTCTCTCTCTCTCTCTCCCTCTCTCTCTCTCTCTCTCTTTCTCTTTCTTTCTCACGAGCGAGCGCGCGGGCCTCGTATGATCTTGGCGCTCCGAGGCCCTCCGGCAAGGAGCTTGTCCAGCAACTCCTTCTCACGATTGAGTCATCCGACACGGGAAAAGGACCACCTGGTGAGTGGTGGAGCCGACGCATCTAACGATACGCCGCATCGGTCTCGTGGCTTCATCCACCACTACCATCCTTCCTTTCTCTCTCTCTCTCTCTCTCTCTCTCTCTCTGTCCCCCTTATGCCACCCTACCTCAGCCCACTTCACCCCAACCCCGTGCCAAGTTTCTCCACGTTTTATCTTCTCCCGCCGTGTTGCTTTTCTTCAAACGATATATCCCGACCGCGATAAAAAGGACTCGTCGCCTTTTCGAAAAAGGCCCCGCACGTTTCATTCCTTCTCTTCCACCTCTCCATCTCATCCTCATCTTCCTCATCCTTCCTCTTGATCCTCTCTCTCTCTCCTCTTCATCCTTCCACTTAATCCTCATCCTCCTTTTCTTCTCCTCGTATACTAAGTCTCTTTCTATACTACTATGTCTTCTTCTTTCTATACTTATTAAGAGTAGTGGACACAAAGAGAGGACTAACGAAAAGTGATTATTCGAAAAAGAGAAAAAGACGTGACATGGCGGCGGAAGAGGTTGGATGGGGGAAAGAGAAAAGAGGAACGAATAAATCAATGGAACTAATACAAAACCATAGAGAGAAAATAATTCGATAATGGGATAACTAAATACTTATCTATCTGATCAAATATTCTCTGTTCTTCTCTCTTTTTTTTCCCCTTTATCTCTTTCTCTCTCTCTCTCTCTCTCTCTCTCTCTCTCTCTCTCTCTCTATCGTACGAAAGAAATGATAAAAGGAAAAGCGAAATAAAAGAAAAGAAAAGAAGAAAAATATGATCGTAAAAAAAGTCATCGCGTAAATCGATACAACGTATTATTAAATGTATATAATACTTTTACTCATTTAGAAATATATAATCGTAAAACGTTAAGTAACTTCTGTTCGCCGCGACCATTATAGGTTCGAATACAATCACAACCACGATTGCATTCCTCTTTGAAATTCCAATTGAAATCTACCTATAGACCTACCTACCTATCTACCTACACACACAGACACATCCACACGAATAAACAAAAACAAACATATATCGTATAAGCGCAAAATCTAAATTCTATTTGAACCATTTTCAAATACGATTAATAGAAGTTACGAAAATTCTCGTCTATCGTCGAGTGATAAAATTGACGGATAAATAATAAAGAGATAGATAGATAGATCGTTAGACATAGATATAGATAAATAGAGAAGGAAAATAATCGAGGGAGGTCGATCTCCAATAAGAATAAGAAGAAAATAAGAAGAAGCAGAAGAAGAAGAAGAAGAAGAAGAAGAAGAAGGAAAAGGAAAGAGAAGAAGAAGGCACGTGATATAGGAGCGGAGAGTAGAGGTAGGGGGTGGGGTGCGGAGTGAGAGGGAAGGGGAAAGTAAGGGACGAGGAATGGAGTGGAAAGAAGAGAGGAGAAGAGAGAAAGAGAGAGAGAAGAACGAAGAGAGGAATGGAGAGGAGGAGGAGGAGGAGGAGGAGGAGGTGAAGAGGGAATATGGAAGGGAACTCCTTCCATACGACCTCGAATGTTCTCGCGCGAACGATCCGCGCCGTGGCTGGCCGCGAAAGCGTGTGGCTTTTTGCCAAAGGGTATTTGCAGATTGCACACCTGTGCGTGGCTGCACCGAGGAAAGACCTCACCTGTCGAGCAACCGGTCTCCATTGACTTTTTCTTCGTTCGTGTACCCCTCGTCACACCCCCTCTCTTCACCACCCTTCCCTCTGTCCTCCCCTCCCTCCCTATGCCACACACACTCCCTCGCTGTACCCCTCCCTCAGAACCCTGAGACTCCGGCGGAGTCGACTCGGCTCGGCTCGTCGACTCGACGACTCGACTCAACACAACACGACTCGGACTCGACTCGACTCGATTCGCGGCCTTTCTATATCTTTCTCTCTCTCTCTCTCTTTTTCCTTCTATCTCTTTCTTTCTATCTCTTTCTCGTGAAGCAGAGAGATACGCGAAGCGGATAAGGGAACACCTATGCTTTGCGAGTTTGTACGTTAGTTCGTTCGTTCCTTCGTTCTTTCTCTCTTTCTTTCTTTCTTTCTGTCCCTTTCTTCTTCTTCGTCTTCTTCTTCTTCTTCTTCTTTCTCTTTCCCTTTATCTTTCTTCTTCTCTTTCTCTCTAACCATCTCTCTTGGACCGGTGTGCGATTTTGCCTTCGACCGTGTGTCACCACTCTTAAGATCGCACTCTTCTAAATATAGAGCCGATTTTTCGCGGAAAAAGAAACGGCCTGGGGATGTACATAAGTAAGTACTATACGTTTGTAGATACATACATATATACGTACGTACATATATATGTATATACGTATGTATATGCACTTGGATAGGAGTACACGTTCAGCCGATTTTGTCGATGGGGATCCGGTTTGCGATCGTCGCAGGACTGAGAGACTTTCCAAGGGATATCGTTCCCACTGAGACAGACAGAGAGAGAGAGAGAGAGAGAGAGAGAGAGAATGTGCTCGAGAAAGCCTGAGAAAAGTAGATTCTTCTTCGATTCTTCTTTGGTGCTTGCGCGACCTCGAAACTTGCTTTCCGGAATCGAATGAAAAAAGAAAAAGAAAGAAAGAAAAAGAGAGAGAGAGAGAGAAGAACAAGAAAAAGTGTATATATAAAAGTTAGGAAAGAGTCCATGATGACAAATTTGAGATATTAATCTTTAACAGACACGTACGATCTTTCTTAAAGGATAATCACGAAAAGAGTGGACATTTCCTCGAAAGAAAGAGAGAGAGGCTCTTTTATCTCTCTCATTCTCTCTCTTTCTCTGGAAGCTTTGGAAATCCGTACGAAAGCATTTAACGATCCGGACTCGGAGGACTTTCCGAGGGCAAATTATCGGGCCGAAAGCAATTACCCGGTGGGGCCTCGATATATAGAGGAGGAGAGCGGTTCGAGAGTTCCAAGAATCGGCCAGGGCTAAAAATAAGATCCCACCCGGGAGCGATGATTATGTTCCGAAAAAAGAGAACCGGGCGAAACGTTCTCTCTCTCTCTCTCTCTCTCTCTCTCTCCTTCTCTATCTATCTCTTTCGCCAGGCGCACACGCGGTAAAGGTGAACGCGACGACGGTGGTTGTGAGGAGAAGGAGGAAGAGAGAAGTAAGAGGATGATGATGAAAAGGAGGATGAGGATGAGGATGAGGATGAGGATGAGGAGAATGAGGAGGAGGAGGAGGAGGAGGAGGAGGAGGAGGAGGAGGAGCACGCCGCGTAGATCGCGCGCAGGGGCCTCGGTTAATGAAGTTGTCGGTTGACGACGTTTACAGGTGGGGCCTGCCTGCGTGTGGTCCATTCACAGCGGCTGCCGCAGGACTGGTTAAGAGTTGCTTTACATCTTCACCCGTGAGACTCGCCGCGAGAGAAGAGGAGGGGGGCGGAGAGGTTGTTGGTATACCTGAGAGCCCTCTTCCTCCTACTTCTCCTCCTCCTCCTCTTCCTCTTCTTCTTCTTCTTCTTCTTCTTCTACCTCTTCTTCTCCTCCTCCTTATACTTCCCTTCTCGTCGCTTAAAAAACGTTTCTAGACGATCGTGTTCCGACTTTGAGACAGTATGTGGCCTAAACCACCATTTTGTTCTTTTTCTTTTTCTTTTGTTTGGCCTTTCTTTCCTTCTTTCCTTCTTTCCTTCTTTATTCTTTTTTTTTTTGTTCCTCTTTTTCTTTGGTTGTCAAAACTCCAACTAGACAAATATTTTATGTAAGTTTTATTTTCTGTTTACAGACAACAACAACAACAACAACAACAATAACAACAACAATGATGATGATGATGATGCGTCGCGAACAAAAAGGTCAAGCATCCTTGAGAAAGCAATCGTCGTCGTCGTCATCGTCGTCGTCGTCATCGCCATTGGGCAACCATTCGGCATATAACAGGACGACGGTGTACGAGCTTGGTCTCTCGAATTCGTCGTCGTCGTCCTCCTCCTCCTCCTCCTCCTCCTCCTCTTCCTCCTCCTCCTCCTATCCCTCGTCGTCTTCGTCGTCACCGTTATCGTCGTCCTCGTCGACGAGCTGCCCAAGTCTTTTGACCGTCTTAGCATGGACGGCTACGTTATTACTTGTCTCGTCTTGTCTTGGTATTGCCGATGCTGGTGTCCTCATGAGTCATCCCTTAGGTAAACGGTCTTACCTTGATATCTCTTGCAAGGGCGTTTACGATAAGAGCATCTTCGCCCGCTTGGATCGCATCTGCGAGGACTGCTATAATCTTTTCCGCGAGCCACAACTTCATGTACTTTGCAGGTAATCTATCAATAATTATATATATGTTTATCTTACATATTAGACATTATCTCCGAGAGCGGACATGTTTTTTTTTCTTTTCTTTTTATTCACAATATCGACAAATGAAATATAAGAGACTCGATTAAAAATGAAAGGAAAGAGATGTAAATTGATTAGTTTTTATGCAATATCATTTGTTTTTTTTTTTTTTTTTTTTTTTCAATATCGTATCTCTCATCTCGCATCATCTTGTTCACGACGTTGTCGAAGGTAAAGGAAGGAAAAACGGTTAAAGGGTGGGTACAGATTTTTGGAAGAAAAAAAAAAAATAGAAAAGGAAAAGAAAGATCTACGTACGGTTCGTTAGCTGGAAGAGGGGAGGTTAAAACCGTCGTAAATCGTAATTCGTGATCTTGTTTCTCTCATTCCGCGTTGGCAGCTCGAAACGTAGCCCCGTGTGCGCTCGTGGCACGCGTATCGAAACGGAATGAGATTTCTCTTCTATTTATAGCTCACGGCAAGAACGAATGCTAACGCACGGCCGTTATTACCTGCCGTTTTCTGCCGAAGAGCGTTAAGGAGGAATGGATTAACGACCGTACCGAAAATAGAATCGTCGATTGCGAAGGAAAAGCCGGATATTCTGCTGTATACTTTCGAGCGTATAAGCTTAAACGGGAAATACTTTCGAACTATATTCGGCCGATAATTTCGTTATCTCTTAAAAGTATAACCGAAATCGATGCACGGTTTTTCTTTTGATAAGTTCGAAGGAATAAAAGAAAAAAAAAAAAAAAGAAAATGATAGAACATTTTATAAGACCGATTTTCTTTACCGATTTTCATTACCGATTTCGTCGACGTTTCGTTACTGTAAACTTTTTCAACGAATGTCAACCGATTTGTAAAATAAAAAAAAAAAAAAAACAAGTACTCTCGTAAAAGAGATTCGTAAAATTCAAAGTAAAAGTAAGGTAAGTAAAATAATATGTTCGACGTGATCGGTTAAGAAAGAAATGGATTTATTTCATCTACGTTTGTAGAAATAATACAACACTCTTTTAAGAATAGCTATTCACAAATTTCTTGAAATGTATAGAAAAGAGATTTGAGAAATTCGATCTGACAAATAGGGGATATAATTTATATTCATTTGGATTAGATCGGTAAAGAAAGGAAGGAAACGATTACAGATACATTTAGAAATAGATACACACAAATATGGAGAAATGTTTAGAAAAGAGATTTGAGAAATTCGATCTAACAAAAAGGATAATGTGATCGATTTTGCTTGGACAAACAATTTTATTGATCGTTTTAATACTAGACTTTTTTTGGATCGTTTAAAAATTTTAAAAAACAAATTGATTTTTTTTTAAGTTAAAAAAAAAAAAAAATAATAAAATCATATAAACATTCGATACAATCGACTTTCCTTTTGTTTTTCGATTTCATTCATATCGTCGATCCTGAGTTATTACAAAAATATTCATGATTTTTGAGAGGGGATGAACAAAAAATCCCTTTCAACTAAAAAAATATTATGCTTTCGACACGATCGATTTTCTATTCGTCATCGATTTCATTTGACCACTAGACTCTTTCAGGAAAATTTCCAACAGGATTTTACCAACGGACGTTTATATCCATTGGTTCGGATCGGATTGGATCGGGACGGAGAGATCAAAATTCCAAAGGACTCTTAACGTTATTCCTCATCGAACTTTCTTTTCTTTTCAGAAAAAATTGCTTCACCACTGACTACTTCAAGGGATGCTTGGACGTTTTATTGCTGACGGACGAGATGGAGAAGATCCAAATGTGGATCAAGCAACTCCATGGGGCTGATCCCGGGGTTTAGGTAGCTTCTTTTTTTACGTTTATGATTTCATTATTTTTTCGTCTATTATTTTATTTCCGCGCTTATCTTCCTTTCGTTCTTCTAATCTAATTAATTAACAAGTTCCTGATATTTTTCTTTTCCTTTTTAAACGCCTCTATTCCTCTATTCGATCCAACGATTACACCTGATCATCTCACTCATTGTCTTTATCGATTATCTCATTTTTCACGACTAAAAAAGAAAAAGGAAAAACAAAAAAAAACCATAGAAATCATTTCTTCCCTACAAAAGTCCTCTCGATCCTATCACACAAATTTTTTTTATCGTATACTCCCATTAAAAAAAAAGAAAAAAGAAAAAAAAAGGAAAAAAAAAAGAAAAGAACAAAAAATCGATTATAACATTTTTATTAGGCTTTTTTATATTCTTTTTATATGTTTTTTCCTTTTACATACATATATATATATATACTCCGTTCTTTTTTTGTTTCTTTGTTTTCTTTGTTTTTTTTTTTTTTTTTTTTTCTTAATTCGATTATCGTTTTCTTTCTTGTATGATTTTTCGTTGCCTTCGAACGATACATCTGGATCCGTATAATGCCGATCTTACTTGGACCGTATTCCTCCTTCATTAAAAATCAACTTTGGATCGAGAATTCTGCATCGAGAATCTAAAAGAGAGAGTATGTTTGTGCGAAATTCTAAGTAATTTCGTTCTCGAATAAATCGCGTCCGACAGAACCCAAAGATATTGTTATTAGCAGTACTGTCAAAGTATGTACGTGTCGTATGATAAATTAAAATGAAATATTTTTAAAAATTTCCTCCTTTCTTCTTTTTTTGTTTTTCTTTTTTTTAACTTTTTTTTTTTTTTTTTTTTTTTTCATTCGAAATTTTATGTGATCCAATGACACAGCACTAATTGTTCAGTACTGCTAAACAAAAGATAAGGGAAAAAGAAAAAAAGAAAAAAAAAGAAAAAGATAGGAATACGACTCCATCCGTTCGTCCCGAAAAGAAAAAATTTTTTTTCGGCTATCATATGTGTGCATACACGTATATATATTTTTGACGTTGCAACAGATTTTTCTGCAATTTTTTGCATTTTACAGCAGAACCTCGTTCATACGGAATGAATTTACCCCCAATCGTTCGACATCAAAGCCCCCATGCCGCATCTCTCATCTCGCCCTTACAATTTTTGAGGATATTTTTGAGAATATTTTTGAAGATGTATTTTCCCTTGAATGACATTTTTTTGTAGATATCACGCAACGAGAAGGAGAGCAGCAACGTTTTTGGAGTTTTTTTGTTGCGATTCCGAAATTTTTTGCTTCCAATTAAAAAAAAGAAAAAAAGCACACATACACACACGCACACACACACACACACACATACACACCATAAATAATAAATCCTTCAAACCTGTATACTAACAACTACTAAACATCGATTGACATTCTCTCTTTCTCTTTTTTTTTAAATAATATTTACATAAAAGTTTTTTGAAGGAAAACGATTCTTCTCTGTTGAATCTTAAAAAAAAAAAAAGAATAATAAATATTAAATAAGAGACAACATAGAAAGAAGGAGAGAAAGAGAGAGAGAGAGAGAGAGAGAGAGAGAGAGAGAGAGAAAGAAAGAGAGAGAGAGAGATAACCGGAAGATAATTCGTTAACATCCGGTATTGACCCTCACAAGAGAGGGAGGAAGAAGAACAGAGAGAGAAAGTCAATGGCCTCTCTCTCTCTCTCTCTCTCTCTCTCTCTGTAGAGTATGTTGTTACTATAGATATAATCCTGATCGTTTTGTGACATAACAATTTTTCTAATTTCTACTTTTCTTCCTCTTTTTTTTTTTTTTGTTTCTATCTATGATAAAACAGGCAAGACTGCTTCAGCACTCAATACTTCATGAGCTGCATCCAAGCGTTGCTACTTGAGGACGAGAAGGAAAAGTTCCAAGGGATGGTCGAGTACCTCGGTCGCAAGAAGTAAGCGAGAAAAGAAGGAAGGAAGGAAGGAAGGAAGGAAGGAAGGAGGAGTGGAAGGAAGGAAGGATGGAAGGAGAAGAGGAAGAGTGGAAAAGTGGAAGAAAGAAAAAGAGGAAGAGTGGAAGAGAAGAATGTAGGGGAAGAAAAAGGAAGAAAGTAAGGAAGAATATTGATAGGCTATCGAACGCGAAGAGACTACGATAAGAAGACACGAATAATGACATGGATGATTTACATGGATGATGATTTCACGAGGATTTTCAGGTTTGCACGTTATATTGCAAACAATTATAGATTTTTACACTCATTCCCCGCCCAATAATTAACGAAAGTCTAACTCCGTTCGATTGCGTGACGAACGTTAATTTTATCGTTTATTTTTCGTCGATCGACGAACGAAAGAATTTATCCTTACACTTTCATCTCACCCCCTCCCCCCACTTTTTTTCTTTCTTTTTTATTCG
>NC_140811.1:18810000-18850000 GCF_050613455.1 Vespa mandarinia
TCTTTCTTTTTGTTCACTTTAAAAATAATTACAAATGTATACAAGATGGTAACATTGTGCACTGTCATATGTGTTAATATTATGATACATTAAATTTTTATTTAAACATAATTCATATCAATTAATTGAACTCGCTGATAAACCAAACGCGTTTTTATTATGTATTTTTTGAAAGGATTATTAAACGAAAGCTGTAAGAGTACGTATCCTTTTTTTTTTCTTTTCTGTATTTATCTATTTATTTTTTTTTTTCTTTTTTCTTTTTTCTTTTTTTCCTCTTTAGATGTTCCTTTTCTTTTATAGTTTGTACTGATATATAAATGTCTATTGCAAAGAACTACGATATCTCTCTTGGCTTTAGGTAACTTTCGAACATCATTTTATAATATATAAACTTTTATCGAAATCGAAATCATCGGCATGTAAAAATCGTTCGAACTGTTCTATCTATAACTTTCTTTTACAAAAATAATTTAACTTTTTTTTTTTTTTTTTTTTTTTTTTTTTTATATATTAATTTAAAACATGTTTCTTTTTTTCTTTGTTTTTATTTATTTTGTTTTCTTTTTCTTTTTCCAGAAACATAGACAGAGTGATAGATGGAATAAATAGATAGATAGAGATAGAGAGATTGTTTCATCTTATTATAATATTATGATTTATTAGGCTTTTTTCTTTTTTCTTCTTTTCTTTTTTTTTTTTTTTTTTTTTTTTTAGATAATGAACTGTGTTGCGTTTTTAAAAGTCATTAATTACGAAGTAAAGAACTAGAATCATAGAAAGAGAAGAAAAATGAATTAAGAGAATTGACTCGACTAAGTGTCACGAATCTGTGCTACATTCTTTTTTCTTTTCTTTTTTTTTTTCTTTTTTTTTTTTTTTTTAATTTATATGAACACACGTAGTAGGAGAGATCTAAATTCTTATGTACTATGCTAATTGGAACGTTCTTCATTTTACTTCTATATACACCAATTCAAAAAAAAAAAAAAAAAAAAAAGAAAAAAAAAAAAAAGAAAAACAGAAAAAAAAGAAAAAAAAATGAAAATGAAAAAGATCATAATAAAGAATAACATTCGAAATTTTCTCATTGCAGTACTGTGTGTCACGGGAACAGACATTCTTTGACGTATAAAAAAATGATTATTTATATATATATATATATATTTATAATATACTTGACAATTATTTTCATTAATGACCAATCGTTCTCTCATTGTGTATTCCTAATGCAATAGACTAATATATATATGATATTTGTGGAAGGTTTCTTTCTTTTTCTTCTAATTCTTTCCTTCTAATAGATTGTTAGTTTTTTTTTTTTTTTTTTTTTTTTTTTTTTTTTTTTTTTTTTTTTATTATAAAAAGGCACGAGTCAAGTCTGAATTATCTATCACACCTTCTACCGTTGATATATCGTTAGATCGTAAAGATGTTTTACGAAATGAGGATGATTAAATTTTATATAATTTTTTTTTTGTTTTTTTTTTTTTTTTTTTTTGTTTTTTTTTTTCCTTTTTCTTTTTCTTTTTAACTTTACATACTCATGCAGGTTTACCATGAACACGAAATCTATATAAGCACGTGTATTCCAGTTCTCCGTGATTGCTATGAATTCTTAACTCTACGTACTCGTATGGTTTTACTATCTGTGTATTCTGTGGAAAAAAAAAAAAAAAAAAAAAAAAGAATAGAATGAAAAAGAAATGAATGTACGTAATAGATGAAAAATTTCAGATATTTTTGTTTTCTTTTGTTTTCAAATCTCAACTTACCTGTACAGAGAAATATTGCAAGTTCTCGTCGGAGTCTGTGAATTCATAATCACCAAACATAACTGGCTCAGGATCATTTTGATCGATTAAACCCTATGAGATATGATTGTATGAGCGAATAAATATATGTTATATAAAAATAATGTTATATAAAAAATATGTTATATGAAAGAGAAAGAGAAAGAGAGAGAGAGAGAGAGAGAGAGAGAGAGAGAGGTAAACATAAAATAAATGCGTTACCCAAACATTGAATTTACGCGGTGCACTTTCCATTTTCTCACTTGGTAATATAGTTTTAGCTACATGCTCAATGGTAAAGCCAGTTACATAAATAAAGTTTCGTAATTTTATCAACAAATATCCTGGAAAACCTTGAAAAGGCCAACAAGCACCAGGTTGTATAGGATTTCTTTGTATCACTGTTCGAGGATTATTATTTTCAGAATAAATTGTAAGACCTAAAAGCTTTAAAACCCTTGACTTTACACCATACGTTTGAGTACACCGTGTACTAATAATTTCTCCTCCTAAAAATAATATATATATATATTTGATTATTATAAAGATTGATATAATTAAAATATTATTTTATTTTACAATAATTAACTTCACCTGCCGTCTCCAAAGCATAATCTACACGTCCAGTTTTATCAGCATCGTATATCTTTAATCTATCATTTATTATTTTGAGAATTCTCTCATCTAATGCACCATCTTCTTTAATGACATAATTAGCACCAGTTGAAACATCTATAATCACGTTGTACAAATTGTATTAACAATAACACACACACACACACACACACACACATATATATATATACAAAAAGAATAATGTTTATTAACAAACCTCCATTCATAGACAATTTTTTTAATTTTTCAATGATCAAGGATAAATCCTTTTTAGAGACAGTACTCCCAAAATATTCTCCTAAGATATTATTAATCTCTTTGCGTAAAGTTTCAGGTACAAGAAACTGTTTATTTGTATCACAGCAAACTTTTAACTGCGAATAAAGTTCACGCAAAGTTTGAAGTTCCACAACTACATTACTGGTATCGGTTTTAAGATTATTTAATCTATCTTCTATATCCATTATTTTTCCCTAAAAAAAAAAAAAAGAAAAAAAGAAAAAAAAAATTTAGTTACACGATACATATATTTAACAACATTATCGTTCACTTACATTAACTTTCTGCCAAACATCAATTTCATTTTCCTTTGGATTTTGCAACATCTGACTAATGTTTATTAGGTACTCCTAAACACACACATATATATATATATATATATACATATACACAAGTTGAAATAATTTAACATTCATTTTTATAAATGATTAAAAGCAAATATATATTTACAGTTTGATAAGAATCTTTTTCTTCCAGTTCAGTAATCCTGTTGTTTAATCTATTGATTATTACATTTAAATTATAGTCCCTAGTCGAATACTCATCATTTTGTGCACTCTTTTGCTTTAGCCTTTGTACATTTTCTAATATTGTATTTATTTCATTGTCACTTGCCGTTTGAACTTCAAGAATAGAAAGGAATGATTGAACATACGGCATACCCCAATAACCTGCAATGATGTTTATGATAACGATAAAATTTCCAAAAAACAAATAATTGAAAATTTGATTATTACTTCATTCTCTAGTTACAGTATTGGTATCAAAGGTAAGAAGAAAATAAATTTGATATATACAATTTGATATCTTTGCATATTAATTTTGTATGAGATACAGCAATTATTTAAAAAAAGAAAAGAAAAAAACGAAATCAATAAAATAAAAACTGATGTATAATCCAATACGGTAACTGAGAGAAGGATAGACGAAGGAACTCACCAATCTGATGATTGATCGCTTGCATTCCCCAAGTTGTTGAGGCTAATTGTAAGAAATTCCGCCTTATCACCAGTTGAATTATCCTCCTTCTATCCTTCTCCCATCACATATGTAATTTTTCTCTTTTTACAAATTTTAAAAGAACACTTATAAGTGACACCATGACGTTATCTCACTCTATACAAAACTCATTTATTTATTGTGACCACTGTTATATTACATGGAAAAAATAATTTATGAACGTATGAACGTGCTTACATAGAGACTTCATAAAAGAATCATGTAAGAAATAAGACTATTTACAATATGATTAACTGAAAGTCAATATTATTACTTTTGCTTAATTAATACAAAAATAATAAGATAATTATAGA
The DNA here is from genome assembly GCF_050613455.1 of Vespa mandarinia. NCBI lineage: Eukaryota > Metazoa > Arthropoda > Insecta > Hymenoptera > Vespidae > Vespa > Vespa mandarinia. The sequence goes on from NC_140811.1 coordinate 18,814,001, forward strand.
GATATAATAATCATTATTTTTGCATCAGCATAAAAATAAATCTTTAAAATTGATCAAACAATTAAAGATGAAAAATCAAATAAAAGCAACATTTATAGATATTAATAGATCTCAATTAACAAAATTGAGGATAGCAAGAAAATGCATATATATATATATAAAATATATTAATAAATTAAGTGTTCTATTTTATAGACGCACATATCGATAATAATTTTTTTTTTTTTTTTTTTTTTTAAATACATAAATTTGTAACAAACACGATTAAGTAAATTCAAGAATAAAGAAATAAAGTAATCGATGGGAAGATTATTCAAAGTATACTTTAGAAATATATAAGCAACAAATAACACATAGAATATTATGCAAAAAAAAAAAAAAAAAAAAAAAAAAAAAACAGAAAACAACAAAAAATAAAAATTATAGAATATACATTATACTTTTAAAAGTAGAAATATAAGATAGATAGAAGATAAATATAAAATAATATTTCAAACATTCAGAAAATGTTAATAAATAAATATTGTTGGGCAAACACATGGCTTACAAGCAAGCAAATATTAAAAAAGAAAAAACAACTGGTAAGTTACATAAAGAAATAAGTAACAATAAATTTAAACTTGTGTACGTAACTAATATTACTAACAAACCATTTTTAGGCACAACCGCAACGTCGGAACGGTTTATACAATCATCATCACAAAAAGCGTCTGCTTAAAGCTTTTCAAAATGACAATAGTAAAACCATTAATTTATTGTTAAAAAAAAAAAAATAAATAAATAAATATATAAATAAATTTGTCCAAACAATAATTTTACAAAGAATTTTCATACCACGTGTAATTATACTCATTGCAATTTTAAATTGATATAAAAAATGCAAAGATATATTGTGGCAAATCTCAAACTATCAAATATTTTTTGGTTAAATTTAATATGTTATACATCGACGGTAGTGCCCAAGAGGCCCTAGTTTTTTTTTTCTTTTTCTTTTTTTTTTATGTGAATGATGTAACTTTCAGTTAATCACCAAATCAAATCCCAAATAGTGCTAGGTACTTGTGACAAAGACACGTTCAAATTAGATACAAGTTCCACGAAATAATATGTAATGAATGTAAAATATTTTGAAAAGAACTCATATATAGATAACATTAGCTTGGCAATTTCATCAAAAATATAATAAATCGTCTCGGTGACACCATAGTGAATATTTTGTAGATAGTCCAGGCAGATAAAGGAATGCTTTAACATGAAGTAAGCACCTGCAACAAAACGAAGAGGCAGGCCAGTCTAGGTTTACCTGTCTTTCTGGTGTTCATCCATGAAAGACGCTAATGAAAAAACTATTAGTTTTGGATAATCGAAAGAATATTAATGTTTTACGTAATATTAAAATTTTAAATGAAGGTCTTCGAAGACAAAACGTAATTATAATTAATGAAAAAAAAAAAAAAAAAAACTCACCAACCAAAAGAAGTAATGGAATTATGGAAATCCATACAACTTTGGATCCAAATATGCGTTTCCTTATACCTGAAAATCTGCTCAATGCCCAACAATCAAACCAAAGTAGTTTGATTAAAACTAAGTAAATAGACCGCGCAATAAACCACCATGGTCTGCTCCAATATGATTCTAAATATAAATCGAAGATATTGTTGATTTAATCTATTCCATTTTATATATATATATATATATATTTAATTAATTGAGGAATAACGATACCATTATAACGAATACGTTCATGATGAGTATAATATTCTCTTTTTCTTGACGTTCTAAGTTTGAGAAATTCAAGCGATTTAAGAAACCAAGCTACGATAATTGTATTAAATCTTAAAAATTGTTGCGTGACCTTCCATCTTTGAGTATTTTCTATTGAGGTTGAAGGCATTATTTCATTTAACTCCGTATCAGAATCATATTTATGAGTATCATCGTAATCTATAGATGTCTTTCCCCATAATGGGTACCTAATTAAAATAATTTTTCTTGAATATAAATATCAGTTAAATTATTAAAATAAATATAACATCTAATTTTATCTATATTTAAAATCAATTACAAACCTTTGTCGGACATTTAAAGAATCTACAGGTTTTGTATAAATTATTTCTCTATGCATTGTGTATTGTTCGATATGTGTTTTTTTGAACATTGTCGATCTCGTTGCAAAATTAGAAACACTTGTGTGTGATGAAGTAGATAAATCACCTATAGGCTGTGTTACATTTAAAAAAAAAAAAAAAAAAAAAAACGATATATTAGATATATTTCCTAGATTTGATATTAAACGATATTATAGATTGATATTTATACAACATTATATCATCAAACTTACTATGAGGTTTTGGTCGACTGTATCTTTAAGACCAGAAGAATCTAAAGTGTCACCTAATCCACTTTCAGATGTAGTTAATGATGATTGCCTCAAACTTTCCTGATTGGTTGATATTGTATTACCTATATTATTACTGCCATCTGAATGTATTGAACGCCTGGACATATTAGGCATTGCAAGTATACCTGGTGCTATCTCATAACGACACTGTGACTTTTGCGAATACGTATAATCTGTTTTTGGAAATTTGCTGAAATAACAAGAAAAATAAATATAATTCTTTGAAAAAATATGGACGAAATTTGTTAAATTAAGAAAGTTTACAAATACAGATTTGTTTCTTTTCTTGAATCTTAGAGGACAATTTCCATTTAACGATATTATTAACTTCTCTTTATTTCTTTTGTTTGTCCCTTTTTCTAATGATATATATTCTTAATATGAGAAAATATTTGTATACAAACATGTTTATTATCCTTCTTAATTATAGACGTAAACAAACACACATAAGATCAAAACAAAAATGTAACTTTAAAATTTGACTTACTTCCACCATTCCCCGGCTTGTTTGTATATTTCATAGGCAGATCCTGGTCTACTTGGTAAATCTTCTCTTTCTCCTTCCTCTGAAGAATAATCACTTGTGAGTACTCTATGTGGTGTTAAACTTTTACGTACTTGTTCGGGCACATTATAATTTGTTTCTTCTTTGGTGTCATCTTGTCCATTAACAAATATTTGTCGTTTAGCTCTCTGGCGTTCAGATCGTCTTTCTACCTTTTTAGATGCCACAGACACAGAACTATCAGATTGTTTACTTTGACTTTCAGAAACAATAATTTCTGATACAGGTTCTTGTACATTTTCAATTATTGCCTGCATATTTTGATCGCGCGTTTTGCTGGCACTACTTGGCCTAAAATTGTAATAATAGGAAAAAAAATAATACAAAACCATTCGTCTAAATACAAGTTTGTCCTATTTATCGATTGTTATAAAAAAAAAAAAAAACAAAACATATATATATATATATATTTAAATCGTACATCGATCTACTACCAGATCTTCTAGAGCTTGTAGCCTCTGCAGGAGTATGCGATCTTTCTCTACTCTTACTTCTCAAGTCATAATGATGTTCCGCTTGTTCTGTATCCAATAAAACACGATTTGGAACCAATGGTGTATGGGAACGAGATCTGCTTCTACTCCGTAATTCATAATGATGCTGTTCACTTTCCATTTTCCTGCCAAGTTATGAGTAATAATCTATTTACATAAATGACAAATGATAATAATAATTTAATATTTTCTTTAAATAATAATTAAAATTAAATATACAGTTACAGTATACTTTACTGTACTGTACTGTATTGTACTGTACTAAAGGCACACTCAGAGTAGACCAAAAATCTTTGGCTTGAATTAACAGAAACATATGTCCAAGTATAGCTAAAAATAGTCCCCTCCACTAAGATGGGAAAACAGCCCTCTCACTGAATTCCTATTTCTAGTTCTGTCTCTCTCTCTCTCTCTCTCTTTCTCACTATCTCTCTATCTCTTTTCTTACTTATTATGATACAGAAATGAAATTTTCAGAAAATCTCTATAAATAAAAATTCATTTCAAGTGATACAATGCATAGACAATTAATTCATTAAAAATGTAATCAATTCAATATAAAAATCTGAAACTTTTAATTCAAAATTTTCTTTTACACATGGTATATGTAAAATGAAACAACAATCATATATATATATATATATATATATATATATATATATATATATATGTATGATCATTGATGAAAATATTCTTAAAAATATTCTATTTGTCTTGAATTATCATTCGTTAAAAAATATTACGACGACGAATATAAAAAATGTACAATATTGCATAACGTCACATTACGTTTATATATATTAGATTAAAATTTCGAAACTAATTTTCCTTCTTTTTTTTTTTCATTCTACAATACGAATAAAAAAAGAAAAAAAAAAAAAAGAAAAAAAAAAGAACTTATAAAACTCTCAATATATTATTTCCTGGGAACTTTCCGTTAGATGTGAGAAATTAACAGTATCTACCCTATTACTATGATATTTCTTAAAAAAAAAAAGAGAAGAAAAAAATTCTAATCCACTTGATTCTTTTCTATTCCCGCATACTAACGTATTATACGTACGTATCGCATGCATGATCTTCGCATGATAAGCCGTATTATTAAAAAGTTTAATCCGTTAAAAACTGATTACCGATGTTAGCAACTACAAACGCCATCTCGTAAATAAATATAACAATTGTATATATATATACGTATAGATTGGTTAGATCTTTTCTATGAAATTCTAATTATTTTCAAACGAATCTAATATCATATAAAAAATCTAATATAATATAATTACTTACAATCGAACATAACTTCTTGTTTGTTAAAAAAGAAAAAAAATATATATATACACACACACACATATATTTATTTATATATAAAAAAGAAAAACTAAAATTCGCGGTTCATTTTACACAATTACTTCATTGATATCGAACGTACACTGTTAATTATATATATTTATATACACATGCACACACGCACGCACGCACACGCACACACACATACAACAAACATATATATATATATATATATATACAAATATATATAAATTAAAACTATTAGACTAGAGATTTTCCTTTTTCTGTTTTATTTATACACGTTTGATACAGAATAATTACGCATGAAAAACTGACAAACTCTTTCTCTCTCTCTCTCTTTCTCATGCATGTGTATGCGCGCGCATCGCATATTTTGTAAGAGTGGGTCTATAAAGAAGAATAGTGGGGGAAGGAAGAGATAAAACTGTCGCGCAAGGAGTATGACGTAAATTTTGTATAAAAAATCCCCATATATGACTCATGTGTCCGTTAAATACGTAAATAATTGGCGTATTACATTAAATGTTATATGAAAGGAAACATAGAATATTCGAAGTGAAAATAAAGACACTAATTGTAAATAATTGTTAAGGTTATATGTATGCATTAAACTCGTTCGTTGTAATTAAAATGCAGAAAGAGACTTCTTACTTTGCTCATATGAATAACAACTAATGTGATATGAACGAACAAATGACTATCCGTGATATATGTATATATATGCACGCAGTGATCGATCGTAGCGTTGTTAGCGGATAAATTTCAAACTACATTAAATTTTAATCTAACGTTCGTCTCTTTCACGTTTTATTAATCGTATCGATAAAAACTTTTCTCTCAACCAGTTATAATAATAATTATTATTATCTCTATTATTATTGACAATAATTATTGTTTATCGATAGCGATAGTAATAGAAAATAATATATATTTTTGAAAATCATATATACGGTACACATATGATGAAATGCATGTATGCACGAAGTAATCGATCGTGGCGCCGTTTACGGATAAATTTGAAATTAGGTCAACTTTTAATCTAACGTTCATCTGAAATTTACATTATTATACATTTTATTATTAATCGTACAGACAAAATTTGTTTCTATCAATGAAATTATAATAATTATTAATATTAGTTATTGTTTATGGTGCGATGGGTAATAAAAAAAAGAAAAATTGATATATAGTTTTAGTCGATTCGCATGAATATATGGGAGAAACGATTGTTTCACGTTTTCACTAATCTATCGTGATTCATCGACTTCTTTCATGACATCGTAATTGGTTAGTAAATAAATCTCTTTTGTCATTGGCTATTAACCGGGGCCAGTTCTCTAGTTCGTTTCGACGAAAATAAGCCTAAACCTATATGTATGTATATACGATCACGTTAATCGATCTTTTAAAAGAGCTTTCCCCTTTCGCGTTCGGCGTATGTATTACATATATAACATGTGTGTGAGTGGAAATTAACATGTTAAGATTAAAATTTCTATTGAATCGATATGTTACGATCGATCGCACATCGATGTTTTCCAAGTATCGTGAAATTAATCGTCATTTAATGTTAGTATGATTTGGAAATGATCGGGTTATCTTTGATTGTTAAATCTTTTAACTGGTATCATTATTTCAAGCTTTTCCTTCATTCTTATTGACTTTCTTCTCGTGTAATAGTAAGTAATATTAGTAGTAGTAGTTATAGTGGTGGTGCGTGAATATAATTCGTCGTGCGTTATCATAAACTTGAAAGTTTGGTTAAAAAAAGTCTTGTAGCATGCCACAATTTCATAGAATTGAAATCAATAGGACGGAATGGGAGGTACCAGAACGATATCAAATGCTTACTCCCGTAGGTTCGGGAGCTTATGGTCAAGTTTGGTAAGCGAACAAAAATGAAATAATCATATATGTATATGTGTGCATGTATTTATATATATAATATGTATTACAATGATTGAATAGATAAGTCATTATAGAATGACCATTAACATGAATAATTACAAAATAATTTTTTCTTTTTTTCTTTTTTTCTTTTTTTCTTTTTTTCTTTTTCTCCCTTTTTTTTTCAAACTCTCTCTCTGATAAATAATTTTTTTTTCATATCGTTCAATATTAATGATAATATATCAATAATGTATGCGTTAGAATGGATCAATCGTTACCTTGACATTCTTTGTATTTCATTAACTCTTTTTCTTTTTATAATTTCATTCTTACAAACGTGTTAAATGTTAGAATTTTTTTTTGCTTTGGTATTCAAAGTATTTTAGAAAGAACTAATAAACTAATAATTTTAGAACATCGCACGTATGTTCTATTTTAGTGGCAAGCTGAATATAATTAGATTATTTGACAATACTTTTCCAAAACTTGGCCAAACATACAGAAGAAATCTATTTAAAACATTTGTATATTATGAACGTCTTGAAAAATTTTAATCTTAAATTAGATCTTAAATTTTCTTCCTTTATATTTACAGTTCTGCAGTAGATACAACTACTAATCAGAAAGTTGCTATAAAAAAATTAGCTAGGCCTTTTCAATCAGCTGTGCACGCAAAACGTACATATAGAGAATTACGGATGTTAAAACATATGAATCATGAAAATGTAAGTAAAAAAATTTATTTACATACTTAAGTTTTTTTTATATATATATATATATATTATTTAAAATGAATATTATTCCATTTTACAGGTAATCGGTCTATTAGATGTGTTCCATCCGTCTTCATCGTTAGAAGATTTCCAACACGTGTAAGTTTTTATTCCATTGTTAATAATGTTTTACAATTTAAAAATGAAATCTAAATATTTAAATAAGAAAATATTCTTGCAGTTACCTAGTCACACATCTAATGGGAGCAGATCTCAATAACATTGTCAGAACACAAAAACTTTCCGACGATCATGTACAATTTCTTGTATATCAAATCCTTCGAGGCTTGAAGTATATACATTCTGCTGGTATTATTCATAGGGTAAGATTTTTATATTTAATTGAATGGATTATTTTTTCTTTTTTTTTTTTTTTCTTTTTTAAAGATATATACATTATATAGTAATTATCCTTTATAGGATTTGAAACCATCAAACATAGCTGTAAACGAAGATTGTGAATTAAAGATTTTAGATTTTGGTTTGGCTAGGCCTACAGAGAATGAAATGACAGGTTATGTTGCTACCCGATGGTACAGGGCTCCCGAAATTATGTTAAACTGGATGCATTATAATCAAACAGGTTGGTTTCAATAAACTTGTCATATCTTTCCCTATGAACATTATAAATAAATATAATTTTTATAATTTACAGTTGATATTTGGTCAGTTGGATGTATAATGGCAGAATTACTTACTGGAAGAACATTATTTCCAGGAACAGATCGTATCCCTTTCAAATTATTTTTCACTCTATCATACATAATATTTATTTTAAATAAGATTTCGCTTTTTGTCAATATCAATATTTAATCACCTTGACTAACAAACATCAATATCCTTCATAAATATCCTTATTATTGTCTTTGTGTTGTCATTTATAATTTAATATCGTTCATATATAATCTAGCTTCAATGTGCCTAATCTATAAGCTATGCTTTTTGCTAAGGATCTACGTAGCTTATTTGGACGCAATATAATAATAATAATAATAATAATAATAATAATAATAATAATAATAATAATAATAATATACTGCACTTGCTTCTATACCAGTATATATTATTTTTTCTTCGATTCTCTCTCTTTCTCTCTCTCTCTCTCTCTCTCTCTCTCTCTCTCTCTCTCTCTTTCTCTCTCTCTCTCTCTCTCTCTCTCTCTCTCTCTCTCTCTCTCTCTCTCTCTCTCTCACTCACACATTCTTTTTCTATCTTTTTTTCTCATATTTCTTTCTCATTTAACGTAGTACCGAAGATTCATACAAAGGAATCGTTGATTTATATATACATGTAAAAAAATTAATTATAGAAATTTTTATTAAACTGCTTAATCTAACATTATTATTATTCAAGTAAGTTTAATACAAATTTAGTGGAACCTTAGCAAGAGCAGATATTCATCAACTGAATTTAATAATGGAAATTCTGGGTACACCACGCGATGAGTTTATGCAAAAAATATCATCGGAATCGGTAAGTCGATTTCATCTTCCTTTACTAAAGGACTTTTGTATAAATTTCTCATTTTAAATATATGCCTTACTATCATTGTATAACACCCAAATTGTGACTATTTATATTTTATATAAACTCCCAAATCATGCTGTGAATATATATATATAAAAGAAAAAGCAACTTTTCTGACAAAATTATAATGCCATTTGCATGCTTTTAACTAATTTTTTGTTAAGGAAACTTTTTTAGCATGTGTTTATAAGTAGAAATTAATTGAACGCGAAACTAATTTATTAATATATTTCCCAAGTAAATTATGCTTTCAAACTTACCTTAACGCTAAGCAGACATTGACCACTTAACACGAGTTCTTGTGCTCTGTGGTATGCCCACAGAAGAAACCTTGAACAAAATTACCAGTCAAGAGGTAAATTAAAGAATTCTTTGTAATCATTAATTTATCATAATATTTGGACGTATTATAAAATTTTATAGTATCTATAATACAAATGAATATATCAATATATGTATCATTTTTATTCATCATTTGTAAATGATATTTATTAGCTTTTAATTTCAAATGGACCAATGTAACAGATTTTAAGTAAGTAGTAATTGAAGTAAATTTTTTTTCCAGGCCAGGAACTATATACAAAGTTTACCACCATTGAAGAAGAAAAATTTTAAAGATGTATTTCGTGGGGCTAATCCCTTAGGTATTATATTTACCTAAATGGTATTTGTTTTAAAAAATTAACTGTATCAAAGCTAGCACTGATCTATGATTCAATACAGATGAAATTTTTTAATCATAATAATTAATTCATTTGTCTTCAGCAATAGATTTGCTTGAATTAATGTTGGAATTAGATGCTGAAAGGAGAATTACAGCGGAACAAGCATTAGCCCATCCATATCTTGCACAATATGCTGATCCAACAGATGAACCAGTATCATTACCGTATGATCAAAGTTTTGAAGATATGGAATTACCTGTTGAAAAGTGGAAAGGTAATATAATGTATTTCTAAGAATATCTTTCACGTGTTATAATATTTACTAATTTATCAAGAACATTATAATTTGTAGAGCTTGTTTATCATGAAGTGATCAATTTTGTACCTCAAACATTACCTGCGCTGTCATCGACAATTGAAGCAGCTACGTAGAATATGACTAATATAGGATAATACAATTTTAAGCACACTGTAAGATAATACTAATATCGAAAATTTAAATTATATGTAGTTCTTTATATATGTATGTGTGTATATGTATATATATATATATGTATGTATATATGTATGTATATATATATATATATGTATATATATATAAAAGAATATCCGTGTATATAATTCATAGATAATGCAAAGTATTAAAGATAAAATGTATATTTTTATTAAGTTAAGAGTTAAATGATCATAAAAACACTAATACTTTCTGGAATATTGCATTATAAAAGTTCATTCCTAATACGTGCAATAATAATTTATCAAATATTATTTCAAATAAAAAGAAAGGTATATAATACTTGTGTAACTATTAATACTTCAAATTTACGCGCGTATAAATCGACAAGATTACGAATGATTGCCAACATAAAGAAAGAAAAAACAAGATGCTGTATGATAACCTTGCCCAACAGTTGGTAATATAATTTAGATAAATCTAAACTAACCACGTTCAGTTTCTCTATTAAGACCGTCATTTTAATTAATAGAATGAATGAATAAATAAGTTTGAAAGTTAAATTTAATATAAAATGGCATTAAATATTATTAAAAAGGTATATAAAATTATTTCTAATTATAGATTATATTTATGTGTGTATGATATGTAATAACAAATTATAACCTAAATCTATCAATTATATAGTAAAAATATTTTAATAAAAATCAAATATTTTTAGGCAACAACATTTTGTAATGGCATTTTAGTCAAGAATGTATTGTCATGTAGACGTTACAGTTTGTATGAGCCTGATTATTTGGAGGTTATATAGACAATTTTGTGATATTTGTTTTTTATAATATATAATGGATTATATACATATATATATATATATATATATCATGTTGTAGATGTTAAAACCAAAAGTACCAATTTATTCTATATTAAATATACAGATTACAGGATATGTTTATCCTGTATTAGAACATTATCAGAGTTTCATTCATAAAGTCGCTACAGCTATGGACATTGATGTAGATAATGGGTAATATTCTGAATTAATTTCTATTTGAAAATACATATGTTTCTTTTTTCTTTTCATATTATTTGATTTGTCCATATCGTTTTCAGTTGGGCATTTCCTGCAAAAGTATTAAAAATTCAAAGATTTAAACCAAAAGGTACCGTTGTGAGTGCAGAATATAATCTTAATGTTTATGAAAGGAATATACAATTAGCGGATGTTACGTCAACGCAGTGTCCTTTACTAATTAGAATATTAGAAGCTACTTTACCAGAAGGGATAACATTAAATGTGGCCATTTTCGATCCTGATATAGACTTAAAACGTTATATACCTGATAAACAATTATTAGATATGAGAACAATGTTAGAGGATATGAAACAAAAAAAGTAAATTATAATACACAACGTTGAATTATTTCTGAAAGCATTGTAATTTATATTAGTAATGATATTAAATATGTAAAAGTACAACAAGTATATTCTGTAAAAAGGTATTTATTATAAAACTTGATAAAAAAATTTACAAACAGACATGCATGTAAATACGTTTGCATATATAAACGATAATTTATCAAATATTTTCAATATCAAATTGAATATTATTTTTATAAAAGGCAGGATTATCAATGGAACATTACGTATAACTATAACAGACCAAAGTGAACAACTTTTATTTTAGAACCTTCCTCAGACTTTGAAGACTCCTTTGAAATTTCATTATCTGCATCTTCTGTAATTAATAAAGTAATTAAAGTAATTTTTTTTAATAACACTTGAGATCACATTGTGAAATAATATAGATAAATGTTTCATTTTCCATACTCGATAAGGGTTGAAAATCTTTTAAATAATCTTCATTTCCCAGGCACAATGGTAAACTTTCTGCTAATTCACGTTTCGGATCTGTTACATGTAATTGTGTAACTGTTGAACGTTTCTGTCTATGAGATTGATTCTGTAAATTTACATGATAAGCAAATTCTCAACATTCTTCATATTATTAAAAATAAATTTATTAAGTAAAATTATTAAAACCTTACCGTGCCAGGTACTAATATATGCGTAACCGTATCTGAAAATTTTACTTTCGGTTTCTCATTATTGGTCGACATTGGCGTATCCATGAACGTGGGACACATGGAATAGGTTTTTGAATTGGAATTGGATGTATTTACAATGGGTAATGGAGGTATGTTAGATGATGTTTTGATCTCTTTACCAGTATTACTATTTATAGGAATTTGTGACCCTATTTTTATATGTCTACCTTCGAGTAATCTACTTTGCAGATTATAAGTAGAATGCGAATAATTCGTTGAACCAATTTTATTGCTATTTGTATGTTGCATAGTGACATTGATACTGTCGCAACTACCGTGATACGGTATATAAGCGAGGTCAGAATTAATTCGACAAGTTTTAGAATTACTATGAAGACATGAATCTTGTTGTAAAATGTTAGACGCGGAATTTTGTCTTTGCAAAATACACGGTGCTATGTTCATTACCTTAGCAGATGAAATCTTTTGACTTGATTCGTCTATACTCGTTAATCCAAGAGTACTTTGAGAAAGTGAGAAATTTTTTCTTTGTAAATTTTGAAGATAATTTGTAAAAGAGGATGTTATAGAAGGTGGTGGTGGAATGTCATTATTACTATTGGATTGTTTTTTGTTAATTTTTTGATGATGATCCATATAAAGATTATCTTCAGCTCGAAAAGCTTTTACGTTGCTGTCATATGTTGTAGGACTTTCGGAATATTTAGTCGTAGTAAATAACGTGTTACTTTTAGTTTTGTGAAGCGTTGCTGTTAGCTTATTTGATTGTATAACGGTATTAGATGTATCTATTTGGGATACTACATTACTCGATGAATCATTCGTTCTAATGCTCGAGGAATAACAGAATGGTGTATTTTCACATTGTACATTTGACATTGAATTATTATCAGAATTATGTGAAACCGAAGTGTTACAGGTCATTGTACTGAAGGACGTTGACATAATATTATTGTCAATGTTACTCAAGGATGGAATTAACGAGGAAGAAGGAACATTGTCCAAGACAAATTCGTAGGTCGAATTATTGAATGAAGTTGATATAAAATTATTTTCTTCGCGTATAGTTTTTACATTATCTTCGACAGATAGATCATTGGTATATTGCTTATCATTTGTTCCTGACTTATTAATCATTAATTGTAATATATCGTCACGATGTTTACGATCGAGTGACGATGATTTTTGTTTGCTAAGAGATATATTTCCAAAAGATGTGGTCATTAAATCTTCGGAAAATTTATTGTAAGGTTGAACTCTGTTAATCGAGTTTACCGTTGATAAAGATGTTAAATTTGTACGGGTCACGTATGTCGGTGTATTAAAAGATGTCGATGCAAAGAAAGTATTAGATACCGGTATATGAGAGGAATCGTTAAAATTAGTATTTGCCAAAGTATTATTACTGGGTGTATTGAAAGATGTGGAAATAATATTGTAGTCAGTTTTATTACTAATAGGATCATTGTTCAATGACGCAGGCAAAAGTGTTTTGTCATCGTAATAAGAAGGATAGAGAATTGGTAAGGGTGGAATATGGTTGTTGGAATTTTTTTTGTAATTGTATCTTTTGGAATACTTTATGCTTCTTTCATCTTCTTTCGTTGAATTTTCACTTTCGTCGCTATACGATTCTTCTCCTTTATCGCTCGTTAATTCAGAACATAAAGAACAAGATTCTCGGGAACACGTAGAATCTGTAATGGTTCTCGATTATATAAATGTAAGTAATAATAAGTGCGCGCGCGTACTTTGCACATAAGATTTTCCACTTAATATTCTTCTCGATAAAATTCTTTTTATTCTTACGCGAGGAATTGCAACTATTCGATCTGCTTAAAATTTGCTCGGCCTTCTCCTTTGCCGCATTTGCCATTTCCATATCGTTTACGATCAATGCATAAAAATGAATATCCATAAAAAGATCATGATCATTTAGATCTATGGCAAGTCTGAATGCTTTCTCAAACATGCGATATCTAAGAAAAATTATACGTTTGTAATAAAAATTAATGTATCATTTAACAGTCCACATTATTATTTTGGTACCTTAGTAAATGATGAAAAAATCGTCTCGTCAAGTCTCTCACTTCGTCTCCATATTCGTCTTCGATTGCTTGACTTATTGGCCTAATTGGTACATGAAAACTACCCAATGCATTTTGTATGAAACCTGGATGGTTATCGTAGGCATATGTATATATATATATATATATATATTTTTTTTTTTTTAGATCATAAACAGAGTTTCTAATTAATTAAGAAATAAAATCAAATCAAAAGATAACATAACGTATGTGTCTTACTTTCGTGTTCGGACGTTAATGGTAACTTGAATAAATAATTTAAGATTTGATTGAGAGAATGCATACAAATACGTGGATGAGTGTCCCAATTTAAACGTAACAATAAAGACGTGGCTTGTTCGATTTGAGAAAGCATTAAATATCTTCTTACTAATATATCTCCTGAAAGATTATCTCCTTCGACTACTCTAATGACTCCTATCGGACCCCTATTATCGGACATCAAACTTTAAATACATCTTTTTCGAAGAGAGAGAGAGAGAGAGAGAGAGAGAGAGAGAGAGAGAAAAGAAAAATTATATGAAATATTCTGCTTACTTACCGCTCAAAAAGTAATAAAAACAATGAGTCTCCATAACTATAATAACTAATATGAGAATTTAATTGATTTCTTTTATTCCATTCCATACGTACTAATGCCGGTTGGCTCCTATTTCAAGAGAAAGATAAATTATTATTACACATATCTTATATTCTAAAGCACAAATATCTTTTATAGAACATTTATAATACCTGAAATAAGATGACAAATCAAGAATATTTACTGGTGATGTTTCATCATTTAACAATTGATTTCTGATACAATGCAAGGCAATGTCAAAATGTTGAAATTGTCCTCTATCATTTCCAATAGAAAATATCATCCCATCGTTATGCCAGGATGCAAGTGTTGGTATCTTGGAATATAAATATGTTAAAAAAAGAAAGTACATCGAATGATATACATTATATTCTGATTTTCTTTTTTTTTTTGAAGTATCAAAGAACTTACAAAGGCAGCTTTTATATTGATAATGGTAGCTTTCGTTTCATCGTATAACATTACGGAACCGTCTATGCAGCATAATAATAATAATTCTTGATTAGGTGAAAATTTGACGCAACTAGTATGAGTTGGTAATGGTATTGAGATAATAGCAATTCTTTGTAGTTTGTCTTGTTGCGATACTTCATACGTACGCCATTCAATCGTAACTTCACCCTATATTGTAAACAATACATATTATTATATTCTTAACAATATAAATGATACACAATGTATGAAGTTCACAACATTCTAAATTATTACCTTTCTTGATACTTTTTGTTCTACAGAATGAATGACATTTTCATGATGTATATCAAATTTTATACATAAAGGATCAAACTCAGTGCGTACGTAACATATTAAGTCCAATTTTGTTCTAAAAATAAAATCATACTAAAACTTCGATGAAAAATAGAATAAACCAATTCTTCTTCTTCTTCTGACATAAATAAAATTAAAAAAAAAAAAGAAAAAAAAAAAAAAAAAAAAAAAAAAAAAAAATAAAGTAATTAAAGTGGGAACGTGGTATTAGAAATAGTCAAACTATCCAATCTAATAAAAATAAATCTAAAAGTGTAGAGTATGGGAAAAACACTTAGAATGGATATTTTCTACTTACAAATAAATACCATCTCGACATACCCGGTAAGGCGATAAAGGTGTATATTTGCACGATCATGTTCCTTGACTACAGGACTCCATGGATATACTTCGTTCATCGTAGATTTCCACCAAATTAATATCTACAGAATCATGCACTTTTGCAATAAACATAAATTAGAAGCAACGTATGCATAAGCATAGATTCAACATTAAATATTAAAGTCATTTTTCAATAATATTTAAACTTAATCTTTATAAAAATATTAATAGACAATACCAGATCACCAGGCTTGTTGATTTGAATCTTTTTATCCAATCTACGTCCATTAGAGCCAAATAGATCACTAGTACTCAATTTGGGTTCCAATTTACTAATTTTATCAAAAGCATGTCTTCTTGGTTTCGTAAAATACACAGTTGTTATTTGATTATCATTATACGTACAAATCAAATGAGTCTTTGTGATTGACACTGTAAATGTTATAAATTTATTATTAATAATTTAAATTATATTATATCGATTCTTGTTGAAGATATATTGAAATTTTTTTACCATCCGATATATGATCACATAACTTTCCTACAAGATACTTATCGAAAGTACATTTAATTATATCAGCAGTTTCAACATTAATTTGTATGTAAATTAAAAGACCATTGTTTAACATTATTTGCAGGACGCTGTGATCATACCATTGACAATATATAGTCGAATTATCTCTGAGTTGTTCCTAAATAAATAAAAGCGAACCATCTAATCGAAATATTTAAGGATACAATATAATAAAATATTAATTAATAAGTAATATATATACCTCCAAGTGTTTGATGGAGTCTTTTAATTTATTTCCTTTCTTATTCGTTGGAACATAAGTCATACCACGTTTTTGACTGTATGATCTTTTTCCTTCTTCGTAAATACCATCGATACGTTTATCGTGATATCTGTTAAAAAAAAAAAAAGGAGAAAAGAAAAAAATACATATGGTTTACATAATATTAATTTCTAACGAAGAAATTAAAAGTGATTGATCTTATTTAAATGATGGATTTTCATTTACGAAAAAAAAAAAAAAAAAAAAAAAAAGAAAGAAAAGAAAAAATAAAGATTTATATTTTACCGAAATGCGCCATGATCCGTGTTCTTTATATTAATATTGTCATCGAACGTCCATAGATTCAATTCTCCTAATAATGTAAGCATTTTAAAATAACTATCGTAAGTACATCGATAGAGAGAACACGCGTTAAGCGTCTATAAACAATGAAGCGTGCCTGTCAAAAAGGGGTTATGGATTCTTATCGATCGGTAAGGTAGATACCTTTCAGTTTTACAAACAGTAGTTCTCAACTTCATCTATTTTCTAACTACATTGTTATAACATACAATTGGAGAAGTTGAGAATCGTTCATTTGGAAATAAATATAACATTGAAAAATTTCCGATTTAATTCCGATTTAATAAAAGGGTAAATATATATGTATATGTACATATACTACATCCTTTCGATGATTATATTAAACTTTTGGTATTATATAAATAATACTTGTCTTTGTTCGACATTGATGCCGTATAATCTACGTAGAAAAAAAGTGATCATATTCATCCAACGCATTATCTAAATAAGGTGTTATTGCATAGATCCCAGTAGACTCGTGTAGGAAGCTCAATGAAAAATTTAATTAACATTACAAATCTAACATGATTAAAATACGAAGAGAACTGCATAACAATTTTTTTTTATTTATTTATTTATTTTTTTTTTATTTTTTTATTTTTTTTTTTTAATTCTCGTAATTAATTTTCGTAAGGGAAGATCACATGACGAGCGTATTTCGTGTCACGTGATACATTTTATTTAAACGTTAAAACTTTTCTTTTTCTTCTTTTTTTTTTTTTTTCTTTTTTTTTAGAACGTTATTCAAAGATTATAATATAAAAATTTCAAGCCGAGCTTAAATTAATCATCCAAGAATAAATTTATCATCTCGCTTTGTTCTTTATCGATTGATTGGTTATCACACGACAACATAATATAATCATCAATTTTTATTAGAAATCTATTTTAATATCCATCCATTAACCCCCATATGGAGGACAAGATTAAGTTTTCAAGTTATCAAGTATATATACACACACATATATATATATACGGGCATCGACGAATTTATCCTATTAAATTGGCCCAAGGATTATCGAGTCCATAACTGAATCGAAACAAACAAGCATTTCCCGAAATACTTGCAGCATGGAACGAACGTTCATATCAATGAGTAAACTCGATATATATGAATATGTGAATGCATGTACGTGAGCGTATAAATGTTATTCATCGAAATTACCATTTAGGTTAAAAAAAAAAAAAAAAAAGAAAAGGGATTACGAGAAAGGGTCGGTAAAAAAGTTTGATTAGTAAAAGTTCTACATTTTTATGATTTCTCTGTAATTTGACATACAATGGCTACGTATGTATATATATATATATATATATATATATATATATGTATATTTAAAATAACTACGTATATAACGAATATCATATACGAATATCATGTATGCATCATATAAAATATATATATATATATATATATATATATCATATGTCCATCATATACAAGGTGGGCCAAATAAAGTGTTACAATCTGCTTATAGGGTGGCCCAAATAAAGTGTTACAAGATATATCTAGGATGGTCCAAATAAAGTGTTACAAGATATATGCAGGATGATCCAAATAAAGTGTTATAAGATATATGTAGGATGGTCCAAATAAAGTGTTACAAACCATACGCGGATAAATGGTCCAAATGAAGCGTTACAAGTTGTTTTCATTGCGAACATTACAGAAATCAAATTATTATTATTATTATTATTGTTATTATTATTATTATTATTGTTATTATTATTATTATTATTAATTCTTTTTTCTTCTTTAATTTCAAGGAATAATACGATATATTTGTGAACGAATGACATAACATTTGTACTCTACGAATGTTTACTCACCGAATAAACTATAAGAAAAAAAGAAAGAAGGAAGAAAAAGGAAGATAGAAGGGGAGGAAAAACAAGCAAAAAGAAGAATTCCAGATCATTCTCTTTAATAGGTGAATAGATAGACATCTGACTTATGAGACATTATTTAGGTCCCACCTTGTATAACTGCATACTGCATTAGACAGACATATGTATGTGTGTGTATATATATATATATATATATGTATATGTACCTACGTATGTATAACAGTTACGATTCTTTCAAAGGGACCTTGACGAGACGCTACCATTTTTGCTCGCGATGCATCGAGTGTGCGCTCAGGTGCTCGTGAGTGCGCTTTGTAACTAACGTCAGTTTATTTTCTTTTCTTTTTCTTTTTTCTCTCTTTTCCTTTTCTCTCTCTCTCTCTCTCTCTCTCTCTGTCTCTTCTTTTTTTTACCTTTTTAAAGGTATTAAACCGCGCGTTATAGGCGCGTTAAAAAGTCCACGTTAGTATAGTCGTCTTCTTTCTAAAACTAGTCTCTAAGCTGACCGCTAATCGCAATTAGCTAATAACGACAAAGGAGAAAGCGAGTAAAAACGAGTCGTTTCTACCTCCTCTCCCTTCCTACCATCCTCCCTCTTTTCCCTTCTACAATGACGACGACGACGACGACGACAATGTCGACGTTGAAGACGAAGATGACCAACAATGATTTCGTTGGAAATAAATACAAAAGGAGAACGGTTTTCGAAAGCTTTTTATTACGCTCGTTCATAATCATAATTCTCCTGCCAAATCGCAAATGGCCCTAAGCTAAAGATAGGCTCGTCATAGACATAGAGATAGAAAGAAAGAGAGAGAGAGAGAGAGAGAGAGAGAGAGAAAGAGAGAATTGGTGCTAGTGCATCGGTGCAAGGGGAATCTACGACGACCTTGGCCTTACGAGTTTATATAACGAGGAAACGAGCGATACGCGAGCTCAGTTGTGCCAAGTACTCTCTTTTCGACCTACGTTCTAGATCACGATCTTTCGAGATCATTTTCTTTATTATTCCTATTTTTCCCTGTGCGCGCGCGCGTGCGTTTTTGTATATATTTATATTTTTTTATATACACAAGCATATATATACTTATATGTATATATATATACAATATTTTTTTTTCTTTTGAGAGGTGAGGGATCAGGCAGCGAGTTCTTTCGTTTGCTTTTTCACCGATCGATTTTGAGAGGGTGAAGAAAAAAAGAAAAAAAGAAAAAAAATAAAAGGAAAAGAAAAAGAAAATATTTGTTCGATAAATCTCGTCGTCATCGTCGTCGTCGTCTTTGTCATCGTCGAAATGTCCGAAAAAAAATCGTCCTACGACGATTTTAAATTTCGAAGAAGGTTAGGATGAATCCTTAGGGAAAGGGGATCTACCTATTTATCTGTCTATCTATCTATCTATCTATCTATCTATCTATCTATCTATCTATCTCTTTGTCTATATTAGTTCAGTGTAAGTTTACGAAGGATTAAAAAAGGAGAAGAAGATTTTAAGGGTGAGTAGCGCCATCAAAAACAAATTCCCCGGCAATTCTAAGTGAGTGAGTGCGTGCTTACGTGCCAATGCGCAAGCGCGCATACTCGCGCCATTTTAAATTAACTTAACATATACATATACAGATATCTATGCTGATAATAATGACCCTGACACTATGTCACGTTGAATGCGATAAAACTTGGCTTCTTATAATATTAAAAAAAAAAAAGAAAAGAAAATAAAATATATAAAAATACGCAGATACATATATGGAAGTGTGTATGTTATATATATATATATGTATATATATATATGTATATATATATATATGTATATATATACATATATATATATATATCTCTTTCTATCTTTCAGGATTGAAGATTAGCAGTGAACACGCTAAGACACACCCTCCTCCATTATAACCTTCGTATTTAAAGTTGGATGATCATGACGACGACGACGACGACGACAACGTCGACGATGATGACAATAATATATATAATTTTTACAATCCTTAATCTGATCGTTCAGATTAATTGCAAATGCAGTTTAACATCTAATGTCAACGGTGAACAATCTATTGCATATGCCTGTACTGATAGCGAACTGAGCGACCTCGATGAAATTTCAAACGAGGCCGAATGGATTGAATTTTCTGTATCACGAATACATACAATACCCGATGATGCATTTTCGAGATTCCACAATCTCAAAAGATTATCATTTTATAATTGCCACGTAGAGTCGATATCTCGTAATGCCTTTCGCGGAATACAATTGTTGGATTGGCTTATATTCTATGGTACCAAACTTCATGTAGCTAGGACCGCTTGGTTTCAACATTTACCAAACCTGAGGAAACTCATTTTGCATAGGTACATTCATACACATATACATATTTATCATATATATTTATATATGTGTATCTCTCTCTCTCTCTCTCTCTCTCTCTCTCTCTCTCTCTTGTGCTCTATGCTTCTTTAGCTTAGAGAATAAAGTTCTACATGAAAATACGTATAATACGCATGACCCAGTTTTAACTAAAGAAACAATGATTAAATGCAAAACATATTCGTTTAATCTTTTCAAGTTTCCGATATTTCGTAATCAGGAAGTGCATACTTATGCGTAACATGAGGGAGGAAACACTCGTAGGAAGATCAAGAATTCCTTTTTACGTTCGAGCATACTATCAATAATATATTCATTGTCAACAGTATGAATCATTGAATCTTATTCCAGTAACACGCAAATAGATGATCATTTACTTTGCCCAAGAGATTCTTTTTTAACTTGGGTAGCGTCTTTTATATTTCTTTTCGATCAAATCATTTTTTTTTGTTTATATCTTTTTTATTTTTCATTTTTTATTTTTTTATTATTTTGATTCCTTATAAATATTTTTTTTGTCCTTGTAATTTAGTAGAGTGAAAATTTCTATAAAAAAGAAATTCATTTATAGTTGTTCCAATTTTTTTTCTGTTTATTATTAAAGATTACGAAATTTCACTTTATTATTGAGGAAAATAAATATTTTTTATAATAATTACAGATGTGGAATAGTCTACATAGAAGCGGACGTTTTTCGATCGCTATCAAAATTGGAAATATTAAGTTTGTACGACAACGAACTCGATTGTATTCCTATTGACGAGTTAACATTCCTCAGATCATTGAGGAACATACGAATAAATGGAAATCCTTGGTTATGCGAATGCAGACGAAAATTAGAAAGATTCTTTCACGAGCGACATATTTTCGAAAATGTTGGAACTGAAGAAAAAATTATGCCTGTATATAAAAGTTCGCGACAATGTATGGAAAAGATTAATATTTTTGTTAATTCGAGACATCCGACTAATGCGAATACAAAAGTTTTGGAAGAAGTGAGTAAACGTCAAAATTATCGACAAATTATTTACACCGAAAAAGTTATATTTTTTAATGGAACAAAAATTTTTTTTTTGGATCTCTATATATATGCGTCTCTATATACATACAAAAAAAAATATATGTATATATATACATTCCCTTTTTTTATATTTAAACGAAAAAAAAATATCTACACGTATTTGCACAAATTTTATTTATTATTATTACAGGGAAAAGAGTTTCAAACCTCGACACTTCGTTCGTTAGACCGTCTTCCAGATAAAACAACTTGGATTGAATTGTCCGATCTAAAGTTAGATGTAATTCCGTCTTACACGTTTTTCCGTTTTGGAAATACCTTAAGAAGTTTGGAATTTCGCAATTGCATTATCGAAAAAATCGAACCAAATGCATTTGCTGGATTATACAAATTGGAACGTTTGTCGTTCGTTAATAATAATTTACCACGAATGGAAACTAATTGGTTCCGAGATCTCATTAATTTGCGTAGATTGATCATCGCAAGGAATGAGATAGAATATATTCATGAATATATCTTCTGGTATTTGAGAAATAATCTTAAATATCTTGATATACGTAATAATCATTTACGTTGTTTACCGATCGAAGAGATTAAAAAATTAATAAAATTAGATAGATTAGATGCTACTGGTAATCCATGGAATTGTACTTGTCGTGAGAATTTGGAAAAAATTCTATTGAAAATGAATATTGGATTTGAGATAAGCGTTGGTAAATGTTACGACGACGAAAATCAAATATCATCTGTTATAGAAGAACGACGTAGAAATCAGGTAAATATATATATTAAATTACTTTTGTAATCTTTTGATCGATACACGTATGAAAATTTTAAAAGAAATTATATTCGATATGATTTTCAATTTTTCAATTGTTGTTTAGACGAACGTAATAACGAATTCGATAACTGGAAACGTACATTGGGGATCGTTCGAAGAGAGTTTGAACGAGAACACGAATGTTAGCGTATTAATACCAGCTACAACGACAATGTCTACGATCCAAGAAGAAGTAACACAACAATCAACAACCAAATTTATTAATACCAGTAATATTATTACCACATTAGAACCTACGATACACAATGGAACCTGTACTTTGGGTAATAATTCTCAACAAGTATATATTTGTACTGGTTTGACCTCAATCAATCCGGTGAATTCAATAGATATCAGAGCAGAAACAATTACAATTGGTTTATCTAATATACCGGTAATACCACCAGAATCTTTTCTACGTTTCAAGGGTTATTTAAAAAAATTGGAATTTCATGATTGCGGAATCGAAAAAATTGCGACCGGTGCCTTTATCGGACTTTACAATCTCGAGTATCTATCAATATATAATAACGCATTGGAATCATTTAAAAAAGATTATCTGATAGGTCTGACGACGAACTTGAAATATTTAAAGCTTTCAAGGAATCGTATATTAAAGATCGACAATGACGTTTTTGATCTTTTCCCAAATCTCATTGAACTCGATATTTCCGATAATGCGATGAATTGTATTGGCATAGAATATATAGAACATCGATTGGTTCATTTGAAATCGTTCAAAGTAATTGGTAATCCTTGGAGTTGTCTTTGTAGTGTCAAATTGACTGAATTTTTGGATAAACGAAATTTGCCATACGATAAGAATACATTGATCGATAAATCGGAGTGTTATGGTACACGCGAACCATCCTCGACTGTCTCGCCATCGACACCATTTTTAACGACAAAGCCAACATTGATTATAACGAGTACAAAGGAAGAAGAAACACCGAATACGATAGAAGGTGTTTGTACTTCTCATAGAAAAGATAATAATGAACTTACATACGTTTGTACAGGTGGAAATATATTACTTTTCAATACGATTCCAAATGATGTAACGGCTATTGAGTTTCACGAAGGACACTTACCACGTTTACCTGCTGGTACATTATCAAAATTCGTTAATTTACGTAAATTACTTATTAGAAATTCTGGTTTAAGTATAATCGAGCCAAAAGCATTCGACGATTTGAAGGAACTTAAATTATTGGCTATACAAGATAATCCATTGACTATGGTCGATGGCTCCTGGTTGAATTTGAACGAACTCGAGAAACTCGATTTACGTGGTAACACGATAAGATATATCGCACCGCAATCCTTTCGTAATCTTTCAAAATTACAATATCTCAATTTGGAAGGTAACGATTTGAAATGCATATTTACGAGTGATATAAACGAAATGCCGGAAATTCATATAATAGAATATTCGGGTAATCCGCTTAAATGGAAATGCAGATTGGAATTGGAGCAATTTTTGGAAATGCGTAAAATTAAATTCGTTAAGATCGAGAAATCGTGCGAAGGAAAGACATATATGAGGAATGTACTTTGGCAAAATCAATCGGTTTATTACTACGAAGAGTGTCAGTCGTGTTCGTCAGGTTCCAGAATCAAATTCTCAATGACACTGCCAATGTTTATTATATATTTAAAATTTTATCGTTTATAAATAACAAACAAAGGCGATCACGAAAAATGAAATACGATCGATAATCCGATTTCTGAAATTTATGAACGTCCTATAAGAGCATACGATAGTTTCTTAAAATCTTCCATATTGAAAAGTTCAAAGAATTCGTATGAATTTTTCAAGAATTAGATTTTAAAACAGAATCTTCGATCATATTGTAATATTGATTATTTATTAATCAAAATGAAAAAAGAAAAAAAAAAAAAGAGAAAAAAAATAACCATGATGTATACCGAGTATATTTAAAAAATAGAATACTTACAGATATTCGACAATGTTGCTATATAACACGCTTAATAATGTTGTGATGTTAATGATTATTTAATTAATCGATTAATTTATTCTGTTCATTAGAATTTTTAAATAATTATTCATTAATTAACGGGACCACCGAAAAACTTTAACCACCTTAGTATATATATATATATATATATATAGATATATATATATATACTAAATCTACTTTGTGTGCAGGAAATCAGTTGAAAGCATAGTATATAATATATTTATTTACTTACTATTAATCTACTTATTTAATTTTCTTTATTTTAATATATATAAATAAATTTTTTATTTAAATTATTTATAATAAAAGAATGACACATATAGAAAAAAAGCTGTGAAAAAAACTGCCTGTTATATTGGCCCATATACAAGGCCTAAAGTTTTAATCTAATTTTATATAAATTATAGTTTATTTTTCTTTCCCTCTTTTTCTTTTTCTTTTCTTTTATTCTTTTTCCATCGATACAAATATCCAGTATATACTTATTTTTTCTTTTTT
This sequence comes from Vespa mandarinia, assembly GCF_050613455.1. Classification (NCBI taxonomy): domain Eukaryota; kingdom Metazoa; phylum Arthropoda; class Insecta; order Hymenoptera; family Vespidae; genus Vespa; species Vespa mandarinia. Next base: position 18,839,583 of record NC_140811.1, read on the forward strand.
TTCTTTTTCTTTTTTTTTCTTTTTATGCCATTAATAAATACACACGCTAAATTTAATTACGCATACACGCGCATAAGAATATAACATTTTTGTGTATTATTAATATTAATGTAAAAACAAAGTAGATATTAAAATTGATAGACTAGTTAATCACATTGCTGAAATACTCATACGTAATTAATTTTCTATTTAAATAAATAATTTAACGCCAATAAATTCTTTTATAAATCATTCGCACGAACCTTATTTCAAAGTATTATGATAAAATGCATATAGAATAATACAAATAATTTGTATTAAATTATAAAAATTATAAAAAAAAAATTAAAATTAGAATTAACACATATTTATTGCTTTTTTATTTCTTAAATAAGGATGTATTAGTAAAATATAAAAAATGGATTCGTCAGATTGCCCGGCTAGCTCAGTCGGTAGAGCATGAGACTCTTAATCTCAGGGTCGTGGGTTCGAGCCCCACGTTGGGCGAGATTTTTTTTTTAAATCATTATTTAAACTCACCTTATTTTTCTGTCGTTCTAATTAAGTAAACTCATACGATTAAAAAAAATTATTTTTTTTTATCATCTCTGGTAAATAATTTTTCGTCTGAGAGAAAGAAAAAAAAATTTCACCTAGCAGAGCGTGGTTTCGATCCACGGACCTCTGGGTTATGGGCCCAGCACGCTTCCACTGCGCCACTCTGCTGTTATGATTTTCGTAGTTTACATGTTTAATTTTTTATACCAAAAACGTTCTATGATATTTAAATAAATTTATATTAATATTTAGAACAAATATAAATAATTATAAATAAGGAACAAAGTAATTTAATATTTTCCTGTAATTAATAGACAAAGATAGAAGCATAATTCTCGTACATTTTATCGATTTGCCGTCTAACAATGTACACTGAAGTGCCATCTAACGATGAAAACGCTAAATCTAATACAACATTCTTGCTTTATCTACACATTTCTATTTGTACAAATGGTAAAAAAGTTTTATAACATTTTCTGACGGTAAAAAGAAAATTTCTGCTGATAAAAATATATCTGAGATTTATATCAATTAATAGCAATCAGTAAGAACTAATTCAATTTAATAACTAAATATTCAAGTAATTATTATTATTATTTTCCTTTTTTTTTTTTTTTTATAATCTTTTCATAAATTTTTTGTACTTATTATCATCGATAGATGACATTAGTATCGTGATTTTATCTTACTGTAATATGGTCATGGCAGTATGTAAACATATCAAGAAGTGAAGATACATTTTTTCAACATATAAATTTGTTTATAATATATATTTATATTCTACATATTCTATAACGATTATATATATACATTTTTTTTTATTTTTGTTTTTATTTTATTTTATTTTTTTTTTTTTTTTTTTTTTTTAGAACAATCTATCGATGGAATCAAAATATTTTGTTTCAAAGAAACGACGTATACATTTTTTATCGAACGACTCTTGAAAAAAAAAAAGATAATATTATCTATAAAAAAAATCAGTACGTATTCTGTTATATTAAATTGTAATTGTTATTTTTAAATACATTTAATAATTATTGCAAAATATTTCAAAACTTTGAGAAAATATATTCGATCGTAAAATAAATGTTATTTGACTATAGTAGTATCATCTAACTGTACTAGAGTGTTGCTGTGTAAGGATCGTGTGTGTGTGTGTGTGTGTGTGTATTCTACCTTTCTCTCTTTATCTACTTTTCAGAGAATGTGTGCATAAACACACACACACAACAGAGAGAGATAGCAATATATATATACATACATAACAAATATCATATAGCTACCTTCCTTCTTATTCGTTTATCCGTGTTACGCGTGTGTGTACGTATGTGTGTAACATGAAGATGGGAACATATGACGCAATCGATGACACATATCGACTGCGGAATTTTATTCAGAATAAAAGGAAATGAGGAAAGAAATATATAGAAATTTTAACGTTTATATTTCGTACAATTGTCTGAAACATAAATAAAAGAAAAAATATGTGTTTGTATATGTGTGAGTTCGTGCGTGTGTGTGTATACATATGTATATATATATATATCATTTCTGTTATACACGACACTCAAAAGATGAAACTAACATACGAGTCTCTCTCTTATCCCACTTGTGTGCGAAGCGAAAGTCGCCAGCTGGCAACGCTATTTTGAACGTTTTGCGACGTTGCCGATAATCAAATCGAACAAGTTCAAACGTGTGTGCCCCGCGTTATTTAGCTCGTGGAAAGAGAAGATAGCTTAGCGGAATATCGTTGACACAAGAGAATGTTTTTTTTTTTTTTTTTTTTTTTTTTCCTTTTTTTTTCATATTTATTTATTTATCAATTTTGAATATTTTTCCAACATTATTTCAATGCGAAAACTCGTAGGAAAAATAAAATTAGTATATATAATATATTTATTTATTTTTCATCTCTAAGTTTCCTATCGATATCTATTGTTCTTCGTTGGTTAATTTTGAATGTAATCTTTTTAAATATTCTTACGTCAAATGACGCAGATCATACGTATCACTCGTATAATATATACGTGTATTAGTATTTCTACTTTTGTACATATATATATATATCTCTCTGAACAGTTGAGTTGAGAAAAAAAATATAATAAAAAAGAACAAAGAAATGAATATTTGAATGAAAAAAAAAAAAAAAAAAAAAAAGTATAATCCCAAAACGACATACAATCGTAATGAAATATAATCGTAAATGAATATAATATCAAGGTCTAAAAGAGATAGAGATAGAAAAGCTATATGTCTACAAAGTTATACCGACGATAACTCTCTGGACAATTTTCCTAACAACAGCCGAATCACCGTTGTTTCGTCCCATAGCTGGACAAGAAGTGTAGTTTCGGACTCCTAAGGTAAAAGATCCGGCAACATTGTAACTGCGTGAGACGACATGCGCGGCACGAATAGCACCATGGATGAGCCTCAGCGTGTGTTGTTATGGCGCGGTGTGGCGGGGCTTGGGATGATATAGAGGAGGGGCGTGCAGTGGAGAGAAGCAGTTGTGGAAAGAGTTGTCGGGCGGAAGGGTGAGGGGAAGGAAATAAAAGTTTCCACGATGGTGGGGGTATAGTTCGAGCGAGCAGCCATGCAGGAAGGATTGTATGTGTGCGTTCGTGTATGATATGTGTGTGTCGGCTGTGTATGATGTTGTGTGTGAGCTCGCTGATTGTAGGGAACAAAGTCGGTTCTACGTATACGTACGTATACGTATATATAATATCTCTATGTATGTATATGTATGATGTATATGTGTATGTGTACGTATACATTAATCGCGTCCGACTACGACGTCACCAAGAGGGGAAGCTCCTCTGTCGGACGGCGAAGAGTTAAACAGAAATTTTCGTAGGAGTTTGTTGGAGGAGTTGAATCTAGTTCCCTTTTTAAACCCAGAGCGCGCTCGAACGAAGGTCCACCGCAATCGCGTTGAAACACTATCATCGCATTTACCGTACAAGGTTTATATATTCGTCGAACGTCGTTGGGGGGATTACGTTCGCATGTGTACGCGACACTTCGTGTTTTTGAATATATGTATATATATATATGTATATATATTTGTTTGTAAAGATTCGTTTAAATATTTTCGAATGATCATTTATGATAATCGATTAATCACTTAAACGTGATTAATTCACATTTGGAAGAGTCAGTTTATTCATTTTCTACAAACTGATATATCCACTTTCATACGTTCGAACTCACGTTACATTTTTGAGATATCTCGATGTACGTCAAATACATCGAACGACGAAATCGCGCATATAAATATTCTTTTTTGTTTTTATTTTCTTGTTTTGTTTCGTTTTTTTGTTCTTTTTTTTCTTTTTCTTCTTTTTTTTTTTTTTTTTTTTACAAGAACAACACATAAATTATCGGTTCGATCGAGTAAACGTTTTAATTAATTTTGCAACGTCAGAATTCAGGCGTTGAAGCAAAGAAATCGTTCAAAGTTCGATTAGTTAGGAATTTTAACTGTTCGATATTTAGTCGAGACTATTCGTTGAATCGAAACTCTTTCTTATCGTTCCTCCTCGTGTCGCGCGTTTGAACGTATTTCGATTTCTTAGAAAGCGCGTTTGATTTTTATCACAATGTAAAACGCGTTATATGAATCATCATTATCCCACTAGATAGCAGAAATATTTCCGATCGACTGTTTTAGCGGGGTTTTACAAAACGAAAATATTAACGAAAGAAGGAAGGAAAAGAAAAGAAAAGAAAAGAAAAGGAAAAAAAAAACAAAAAGATAAAAAAGGAAAGAAAAGAGAAGGAAATACGCGATTTAAGGTATTTTTGAAAATATTCGAACATATAGAAAGTTGGTAAGATATAGGAGAGCAGTGGCGGCGCGATTCCAGTGGATATATGCGCTCGTGTTTCTCAGTGAAATCGGCGTAGAAGGAAGGAGAAAGACAGAGCGATACAGATAGATAGAGAGAGAGAGAGAGAGAGAGAGAGAGAGATAGAAAAAGAGTGCACGCGCGCTTGTGAGAAAGAGATAAAGAGACCGCGCGCGAGAGAGAGAGAGAGGGAGGGAGAGAGCGAGCGAGCGAGCGAGCGAGTGAGTGAGTGAGTGAGGGATCCCCTTCCACGCAACGAGAGACGCGTCTCTACGAGTGCGGCCCTATCCCCACCGTTTATACGCCGAGGTTGCCACCGCTATTCTTCGCGGGGCCATGATTGCGCGAGTGTGCGTGCGTCTGTTGAACTACGCGCGACCAGCCCAGTGCTGCTAGTAAATGTAAGCCTTCCGTTCCCGTATACGTGTCGAAAGAAAGAAAGAAATAGAGAGAGAGAGAGAGAGAGAGAGAGAGAGAGAGAAAAAGAAAGAGAGAGAGAGAAAGAGGTGAGAAAGAGAGAGAGAGAGAGAGAGAGCGCGCTAGAGTTTCAGTCAGCGCGAGAAAATATTCTCTCGTTAATTTGGCTAACCATCATGCCGTTAAGTATCGGGGTTAATTTAAGAGTGACCGGCCACTGTAATCAAGGCGGTCGTAAGTACATGGAGGACATGTTCAGCGTGGCCTATCAACAGACACCGGACGACAAGGATTTGGAATACGCCTTCTTTGGTATTTTCGACGGCCATGGGGGCGGCGAGGCTGCGGCATTTGCAAAGGAACATCTCATGGATATTATCGTCAAGCAAAAAAATTTTTGGAGTGAACGTGACGAGGATGTACTACGGGCCATCAGGGACGGATATGTGAATACGCATTATGCGATGTGGCGGGAGCTTGGTAATGGATAGTCAACAGTATTTATATTCTTTTTTTTTCTTCCTTCTCTATCTCTCTATCTCTCTCTTTCTCTCTCTCTCTCTCTTTCTTTCTCTTTTCTGTACCTCTCTATCTCTCTGTCTCTATCTGTATTTGTATCTCTATCTTTTTCTTCGTTCTTCTCTTTCACCGTGTAACGACGATTATTCGATGTGATAAAAGTCAAAATGAAAGAGGTTAAGCTTATTACTTGTTTCTTTTTCTAACCTTTTTCCCTCCATTTTTTTTAATAATCTGCCCGTTGGCCCGCGTATTTCCCCCACTATTTTCTTCTTGATACTGATTACGTTAGAACTTACATAGGTTATGTAATTCCGTTGTTAACCTAAAACTGTCGAATTCTAATCGAGTTTCAAATGTTTCGGTAAATGATACGAATGTAAATATTATTAAAGTTATATCAATTGTATTAAAATAATTATTTTGTTAAGTCTAAGAAATATATATATATATATGTATATATATATGTATATATATATATATTATCTACGTAGACATATATATGTATATATATTCTCTCAATGTATAACTGTAGTGAAATAATACTTTTTAAACAGACAAATGGCCAAGAACTGCATCTGGATTACCATCTACTGCTGGCACTACAGCAAGCATAGCTTTTATAAGAAAAGGAAAAATTTATATCGGTCACGTTGGCGATTCCGGAATAATATTGGGACATCAACCTGATGGAGATCCACAATGGCGTGCAAAAGCGTTGACGAAAGATCATAAACCCGAAAGTGGTCCAGAAATGATACGCATACAGGAGTCTGGTGGAAAAGTTGTTAGTAAATCAGGCGTTCCAAGAGTCGTTTGGAATAGGCCAAGAATAGGACATAAAGGTCCTGTTAGAAGATCGACTCATATAGATGAAATTCCTTTTCTAGCCGTTGCTAGATCCTTAGGTACATTCCAATCGTTTATCGTAATGCAGACATGAAAAGAAGATTGGAGTTGTTATTTATAGAAGATTATGATAACCTGGTAAAGAAAAAAAAATGTATTCTATGCTTCATAGGTGATCTTTGGAGTTACAATTCAGAACTAGATACATTTATAGTGTCTCCAGAACCAGATGTTAAGGTAGTGGCGGTCGATGTCAAATCATATCGATGTCTTATTTTTGGAACAGATGGTTTATGGAATATGTTGACTCCCCAAGCGGCTGTAGCTATTGTTCAGGCCGCAGAAATGCACAATGAGAAACACATTATAGCTTCTCAACAAACTGGCAATGGGGTATGTTTGAAATTAGATGGAAATCTCAAAAATGCATTTCCATCTACATACCTTAAATAAATATATATACATATATACATTTCTCGATAGCAGGCTGATGTGCAAATGTGGATAAATCCTTCTAAAAGTTTAGTAGATAGAGCATTAGAAAGATGGTCGTCTACTAGATTACGGGCTGATAATACAAGCGTTGTCACTGTTATGTTAGATCCTCCAGGACCTTCTCGTAGCGAGGTAAGAGTTTTTTTTTTTCTTTTTTTTTTTTTTTATTTTTTTTCTTTTTTTCTTTTTTTTTTTTTTATTTTATAGAGAAACAATGACTTTTATTATATTCATTGTTTTACAAATTCTTTTATATTCATATGTTTGATTTATTCTTTTTAAAGGTATTACTGAATCAAAAGAAAGAACGCGTGCTCTCACCAAAAAGTATAGTACATCATGGAGTCCAACCTCTTGACCCAACTATTTTTAATGAAAATATTGAAAAACCAATGCCAAATGTTGTTAATTCGTCGGTTTTAAGACACGTGACATCTACTGATTCGAATATAATGGATCCAAAGCAACCAGATTCCTCTGACGAAGTTAGAGAACATTTAGATACCTCTATACAAATGGAGAATAATTCATACGTTGAAAAATTAATTTTAAACGTAGATACCTGTGATGTAGATAAGATTTTATCGAAGAAAGAAACTGAGGATAATATATCTAACGTAGAAGGTATTCAAGTAGCAGAAATCTCATCTAGCGATATATCTGAGGAAATAGAATATTTGGAATCTAAGGAATCAAAAACTTTTAATAAGACTGAAAATTTGAACAAATTTGATAATGAAAAAATAAAAACTGAAAAGATTAACGAGGAAGTAGCTGAGAATATTAGTTTAAATGTTGTCGAGGACCAGACGAATTTTCAATCGAATCAGATTGAAATGAAGAACGAAGAAAAAGTTCCTGATACGATTCGACAGAATGCAATTAACGAGGCGTACGAAGTGACACCGTTCGTTAGTAAATTTGGACGTCCTACCGCTATAATATCTAGAAAAAGTACATTGAAGGATGTTGAATTGATAAACGTTTTGAATGGTCCACGACACAAACAACATTCATTGATAACATCTAATTCAAGGGAAGATATTAGACCAACGAAAAGGAGACACAGTTTGAGTTTACAATCACAAAATAGTTTTTCTGATGGACTTCCATTAGAATCTAAATCATATATGACAGTGAATTCGAGATTTAAGTCTAAAAGTACAAGGACATTAGAAAATGGAGATGATACGGGAAAGAGTTCTCTGTGTGGTAGAACAAATAGTAGCGGTGGAATTAATACAAAACGTAGGCATAGTACGATATCGTCGCAGTCGGTAACAACGGCAATAGGATTGGAAGAAGCATGTACGACGACACAAGAACCATGTTTGAAAAGAAGAACACGTTCGGAGGATCGTCCAAGTCCTCCTATCGATGAAAACAATCCAGCTAATCAAACGATAGAGGATCCAAATAGTCGTTTGAGTTGGCCTAATAACGATTCTTCCATAAACCCTAGATCAACAGGGGGGGGTTCTGGTACTGTTTCGGTACAGGAAAGACTTTCTTCGCCAAATACTTTCCAAAGAAGAAGCTTGGGGAAAAAAGCAACGCCAACAAAAAGTATTAGACGATCGTCTATCAATGGTCCTGCTCGTTTACAACAATTAAGAGGTATATTTGGATTAAGAGATTGGGATCAGGGAAGGAATAATCGATCGAACGGTTGTAACGATCGAAGGTTAAATCGTACTGCAGGTATTATTGGACCACTGGATTCTGGAATGCCACAACGTTGGCTCAGGTTTGTTTGTTTGTTTGTTTTTTTTTTTTTTTTTTTTTTTTTTATTTATCACATTATACGTGACACGATGTACGTATACGATTCGCATATCTATTTACGATAATTATTCTTATAAATGATCATTGGGTTTTAACAGATCCGACACGATGGCCGCAACTCCAGTGAAAACATTGCGTTCGCGTAACGTCGATATTACTGGTCATACCATTTCGGCACAATTAGTTCATCATTATGGAGTAGTAAAACAGAATCGATTATCTTTACCTGCTAAATTAAAGCAATCCAATAACAATGGAGTATTACAATCTAAGAGGGTGAGGTCTTCCTCTATGTCATCTAATAAATTTAAACAAACAGGTACTAGTGGTACAAATGTAGGGGCATGTTCTACAATGAACAGTACAAGTACAGGATCGAATAATGGTTCTGGTATAGCTAAATGGGTTAAATCTCTATGTAATCCTAGTGCCAGATCATTGAGTACACGATCTCGCATTAAGCGCCTTGGAAAATGAAATTGCATAATGCATATCCTTGCTTTTCTTCACTTACTCGATTATTTTTCTTTTCTCTCTCTTTGTTTTTCCATTTTTTCTTTTTCTTTTTCTTTTTCTTTTTTTTTTTTTTGAGTTTTCTTTTTCCAGGATTTTTTTTTTCTTTTTCTTTTATATGCACCTATATAATTTTTTTTCTGTTTCTTTATTATCACAATACAAACGAGTACGTATCCAATTCTTGCATAGCATTTTATTTAAATAATACACCGTCATATGATATGGATTATAAATATATCAAGGACTTCATTCGTATGCTCTTTTTTAATTATTTTCTTATTACAAAATTTGAATTCTATATTACGCTATACGAATTCGATTATTAATGGTTATAAAAATGTGGTCATACTTGAGTTAAACGAACAAAAAGGAACAGAACTAATAAAGCGTAATAACGTGTCGTAACAAATTGCTGGAACAACTATCGGTTATTTTCAATATTTTTCAATTATTATAAAACTTTTTTTTTTCCGTTCCTTTCTTTTTCACAATTTATGTATTTTAAATTATTTTATATATTTTTATAATAACGAATAAGAAGAAAGCGCATGGCGATTTGTATACTCGCAATTACATTCCGTGCAAACTATAGTACATAATTATAAGTAGAAAATCATAATTTATCTTACGTTTTAACAAAAAGCAAAAAAAAAAAAAGAAAAAAAAAAAAAAAAAAAAAAAAAAAGAAAAATAGATTATATTCCAATTATCCTGTTTTCAAATTGAAATTCATCCTTTTTTTCGTTCATAACTTTTCTCGATAACGATTAGTTCTTCCAGCAATATGAATATATCACAATGCTAATTAAAAAGTCCTCTCTACTTTTTAATCAATTCGTATTTTTCAATTTGCATAAAATTAATCTAATGATAAAATCGAATCGGCGAGAAACGTGAAATTATTATATAAAATCATAAAGATTGTATATAATGTACTTGTGTAACTTTTGAGAGATATTTGTTCTTTACAAAAAAAATAAAATAAAAATAAAAAAAAAAAATAAATAAATAAAAAATAAAAAAAAGAAAAAGAAAAAAAAGAAATAAAAATGAAAAACAATGAATTGATACGAATGCAAATTTTAATGATTAAATTTTGAATATTTAATACTTGATTATTACTTTATTCGAAGGAATAAAGAAAAATTCTTAGAAATATTTGCGGAAGAATCAAATTTTAAAACAAAGAGCGCGTGAAGAAAGGTTTAATAGAAGCGTTTTAAGAGAAGTGAACAAAATCTAGAGCAAAGATAATTTGTTAATTGACATGTGCCTATAACAGTTACCATTTTAACATACATGTACAGTACATTCACATACCATACACTCATTAAAAAAAGAAAAGGAAAAAAAAATAAATAAAAAAATAAAAAAAAAAATAAAATAAAAAAATATATATATATATATATAAAGACAAGGATTTAGATCCTTGCTTCGTAATAA
>NC_140811.1:18852500-18870000 GCF_050613455.1 Vespa mandarinia
ATGTGATTGAATTTATATAATATAGTATAGTTTATTTACAACCAGTTAAATGTAATTAGGTCACAATAATCTTTTTTTTTCTTTCTCTCTCTCTCTCTCTCTCTCTCTCTCTCCCTCTTGTTCTCTTTCGAAAGGTTTTACATCAACGTTATATATATGTATAATTATATACAGCAAATGAGAAAAAATATAATATATGAATATAGATATAACTTATATCAATGAATAATAAATATACTATTACACTTATGTGTGTCATATTAATTATGAAAATGGCCCAAGTCCAAAATTTAAATAAATTCAATTTATCATTACTCCCTTTCATTGATCTATATTACAATAATTTATGAATATATATAATCCAGGCTATTTTCATAATCAATGGTTCATGAAATGTTGATTGGTATGATTGGGCACAATATTACTTTCTATGAATTACAATATTTAACTTAAATGCAATACGGTAGGGTGTCATTCCTCATACATATTTCTTTCTTCTCATTAATATAAGATAGGTATAAGGCGAATACAAGTTTTGAAATTAAAGAATCCTTTTCTTTTACTTTTTCTAACTTTTTGAAAATATTTTTAAGTAGTAACGCATTAAAAAAGAAAATAGAACACAACCTTATAAATGAATACAACACTATTAACAAATATTCTATGTATTCTTATTTCCTATGAAATAGATATAGTTATATTATCAATAGATAAGAAACCAGGTGTATGTATATATATATATATACATACATATATATATATATACACATATACATGTACATAATGATATAATTTGGTCAATTACTATAGCCGTTTCTTTTTACTTTTTAATATTCACTTGTTATTAAACTAATATAAATAAGAATAGAATATATATATATATATATATATAATAGAAATACTGTGACAAGAAGAACGATGACAAAATTTTGTAATAAAACATTAACGAGATAAGCTAGCATGAGTTGTCGTCAAAGGTCTTATTGAATTACACTACAATTTCTAATAAATCATTCAGTATTCGTTTGCAGTCTCATATGATCAGACAAAGTAAATAAAAAAAGTGTGATGTGCAAAATGAAACACGTGTGGAACTTTTACAATATATGTATATATATCTATATATCTATATTTAAATATATATATATATATATATATATATATATATATATATATATATATATATATATTTGGACAGCATTACATGCTCAACACATGTATGCGCGTGTTAGAAATAAACGAGTCGAAGAAAAAAAGTAAAAGGGAAGAAAAGTAATCAGTTCCTTCGTATGATCTTAAGAATAGTGACTCACTCGGTCGTTTACATTAAAAAAAAAAAAGAAAAAGAAAAAAAAAAAAGAAAAAAATAGATAATATATCTGTATACAATGAAACCATTAATCTTAATGTTTGAATTTTTCATACAGCTATACCTACATCCGGCCAGGCATGTTCATATTTCCATCGATCATATTACTGTTTATAAAGACATACATATTTATGCATGTATGCTTATATGTATATATGTATTATATGTATGTATTTTGTGCACGTTTATACGCGTAAGAGATAAAGACGATAAGGCACAGAGTATACATATTACAATTATTATTATTATTCTTATATACTATTATATATATATATATATATATATATATTTAAATATAATATTATATATATATATATAATATTATAATTATAATGATTATATTAGATACGAGCTTTAATTACATTGAGTTTAGCACAGCCCCTATAAAATTAAGATAAAAGGCGAGAATGTGAAAGGAACTTGCGATGCAAGGCGACCTTCGTCCGGCGAAATATAACATTATCTAGCTCTGTCAAACTCTTTTTAATAATAGTTAAATCGAAAGTATACATTTTTAATTTGAGTGCGACTAAGAGGTTTTTTTTCTTTCTTTCCTTTTTCTTTTTTTTTTTTTTTTTTTTTTTTTTTCTTTTTTCCCCCCATGAAAGTAAAACTACGTAAACATATCTATGTAATTATGAAAGTGGCCTAGAAATCTTGACAAATTACATCATTTATTTTTTTACATCCATTTACGTTATCATATGTAATTATTGGGATGAAAAAAAAGAATATTTATATATATATATATATATACATATATATATATATATGTATATATATATATATATATATATATTTATATGATTGAGGCAACTTCCATAATTGATATGACACTTATACATCGGTATGACATAGGTACATACATACATATATTATTTACAACAGTAGGTATCCTGCATTATTCGCATTATTCATGGGCTTGTACATAAATACATATTATATTTATTATTATTATTATTATTATTATTATTATTATTATTATTATTATTATTATTATTATTATTATTATTATTATTATTATTATTAATAATAATAATATTTTGAATATATAATTAAACCATCAATAAATTATAATGATTTTTTTCTTTAAACATGATAAACTCTTTAGGTAACACCTATATGTATATTATTTCATGAATGTTCACTTCATGTTTGTTCTTAAATAGGCATTTAATATAATGTTTACTCGAAAGTTTTGTTCGAAGCTGGCCGATAATTATTTTTAAATTACTAATTACTTTATTATCATTCATAGAAGAATATATATTTAGCTTATTTATTCATAATTCTTCTTCTGATATATTTGTTTTATATTTTTCTCGTTGGAAAAAAAAAGAAGAAAAAAAAGAAAAAAGAAAGAAAGAAAAGAAAAAGGTAGAAAAAAGAAGAGAAGAAATTTTATCGAGTATTTACAAAAACAATGCTTGTTCCAAGTGAGAACTGTACAGCAGATATTACATGTTAACTTTGTCGTTAGAGACACTTTGTTAGATATAAAACGTTGTGTATATATATATATATATATATATATATATATATATATACACACATACACACACAACATACATACATTAATCTTTTCCTAAATACCGTACTTCTCATGATTTATGTTTTGTTAAAAAAAATATGTCTTTAAATTCGTTAGCATAGGTCATATGTAATTGATTTATATGTTTACTTGCACGTATATCCTTCGTGACGTGGATTATCATACATGTCAATTTATCGTACTATCTAAACGACTTATACAAACTTAGAAAAACTTTAGAGTCATTATTTGTAATAGATTCAATGAAGATACCTAACCTATAAGAAGAAGAAGAAGAAGAAGAAGAAGAAGAAGAAGAAGAAAATAAGACTTATATATTATTCTACAAATTTATAAGATTAAAAAAATTAACTTAATATCTCTCTCTCTCTCTCTCTCTCTCTTTCTCTCTCCCTCTCTCTCTCTCTCTCTCTCTCTCTCTCTATTTTCATTTGATCGTAAATTACATAAAAGTAGTTAATGATATTTCATATACATTTTACATATGTATATATATATATATATTGAATCATACCGTATAACATGAAAAATTTTCAATTTAATTTCATAGATTAATTTATTATTTGTAAATGCTATGAAATGAAACTTTTTAGATAATAAATCTCTGTGTTTTATTTGTTCTTAGTCATTTCAAATGATAAAAATGAATCGAGTATAGGTACATACATGAATATAATATGTACAACGTTATACTCATTAGCAATTGTTGACGTATCAATGACAATAAAAAAATGTTTACTTCGAACACCGATATAAATCAAGTTTATCATGGAAGCACCAGTTGGGTTCGTTAATGGTAAGAAAAACTTAATGGTATGATACAAAATGTTAATCTTTCTCCCTCTCTATTATTATTCTTTTTTTTTTCTTTCCTCTCCCCCACCTCCTCCACTGCCTGCTCCTTTTAATAACACATTTCAAATTATTAATATTCCATTTTGTTTTATTTCACCGAACGACTACCCGCAATTCTGTTTCTAGAAAATTGTTATCAAATATTTCTCAGTCTTGGACAGTGACTTTCTTCAATTTACAAATACTTTGTATACGTATAAACGCTTCCTCGATTCAAATATGTTTGGCTATTTTCTTTATTATAATTTAACTAGAGAAATCGTCTGTGCATCCGTTTGAAGTATCAATTGATCAGAATATTAATATAAAGTTTGGATAACGTAGCTAAGATTATAATCTCTCAGTTAAAATATAATTTTTGAAAGTTGACAATATAATAATGAATTTCATTCATTTATCCGTACATTGATACGTTGCGCGTGAAAAGAATTTTTCAAAGTTTTAATATTAAGACTTCCGATATAATTAAAATTATTTATTTATTTGTTTCTTTTCTTTTTCTTTTTTTTTTTTTTTTTTTTTTCTTTTTTTTTATTATAATTATACACAAAACATAATCATTGGAAATGTATCCTAGTTTCTTTTTTTTTTTTTTTTTTTTTTTTTTCTTCTTTTTTTCTTTTTCTTCATTCATTATAATAAAATAAATTAAAATTAATTTCTCTTCTCAAATATATTATTTATATCGATTAATATGGAAAAAAAAAAGAAGAAAAAGAAAAGAAGAGAAAAAAGAAAAGAAAAGAAAAAAGAAAATACATCGGTAGTTCTAATATTAAAGTAAAAGTAAAGAGAAGAAAGATACTGTCGTGTTATGATACTTTTAAAGACACGCTCAACAACGACGATTTGGTAACGGATCGATCAAAGCAATCAGCGAAAGTCTATTCGATTCTCAGTGTCCATTATATGCGAGTAGTGTACTAAATGTAGGTTGATACACATTGACGTAAGACTAGAATATTCTTATACGAGTTGTAAACATTTGTTGTTATTGTTAATCTTATTCTTCGACGATCGAAGTTGAAACTTATATAAAACATCATATACATTATTTTCTTTGAATACTTATAAAATACATCGTGCGCGATCATTTGATTTATGATAAAATGAATGATTCCAAAGAAATATATGTATGTAAATATATTAATAATATCTAAAGGTTTTTCTAAAGTGAACGTTGTTAATGTATATGAAGTTGTTATATAACTTGATAAAAAAGGAAAAGGTAGAAAAAAAAATAAAAAAAAAGAAAAAATAAAAAAAAAAAAAAGAATTTCTGTTCATCGACCTTATCTCCATAATATTTATCATATCTATATTTAACTATTATTATCTTGTCGATAGAATCGATATTATATGGAAAATAAATTTTTTTAATAAAATATTAACACTCGTTAAATACTTTTGATATTTCACTTCAATGAATTAATTGTTAAAATTAATATCAATTGTTTAAATTAATTTAATTGACAAATCCAGTCTTCACTTGAGAAATTTACGTTATAGCTTTGCTAACAATCTCTCTCTCTCTCTCTCTCTCTCTCTCTCTCTCTCTCCTTCTCTGTCTCTATCGATTTGCATATTCTTTTTCCTTCTTCTCTTTATCACAACATTTTTGACTTTAGAAAAACCTTAGAGAAACGTTAATGAAAAACGACGATATTGGATCTTTGATAATTTATCATTGAATTGGCACGATTCATGGAACATATTAACATTTTGAATGACGATCTTTAGTAACACGCTTAATTTGCGTTTAGAATTATTGGCGTAGAAACATTAAGATCGAATGGTAGCTCTTTCAAATTAGCGAGCTAGTCAGTATTGATTTACTTGTTTTTGTCCGTCTAGAGCGCTAAGACGCCCGTGATGGTAATGGCTAGACAGCACATCCTTTTCTTGTACCATATAAGATTTTTAATTCTGGTACGATAATTTTCTTGATCAATGCGTTCGTCTTAGCAGTAAGCATTTCACGATGAGGATCCTTTTTGAAGATCTTTATACCGGGACGATGAACCAAGAATGCATTGTCCAGAATGAGAAAGTCGTAATCAAGGACACAGAGAGCGTAACCCTGATGGATGTATTTTAACGATTAGACAATTAAATTATTTTTCCCTTAATCATATTTCTCGTTCATGAAAATGAAATGGATTAATTAAAATTAATTTTAGCATTGTTAAAAGATTTGAATAAAATATATATGTTTGATTTAATTAAAATGATAAGAACAAATTAATATATATTTAATTATATTACCATGATAATATATGTTAGTAATATTCTTACCTATTTGATAATATCATCGTTATATAACATTCTTATTTCAGATGGATTAAAATCATAATAAATATATCATATGAGTAATGATATTATACTTGTACCAAATAAGATAATGCAAATGTGTGCGTGTATGAATGCGTTTATATAAGTGATTAGAAAAGGATAAAAAGTATACATATTATTAATTAGTGATCGATCAAGATCAATGACGTACCTGCGGCATTTTATCACTTTTTCCTTCCCAACTGAGTCGTTCGTCGTACAAAGGTTCTTCGTTAGTTCCTATAAAAATAGGTTCCCAATGAACGAAGCTACCTGTACGCTTTCCAACGTGAAATACATGAAGACCTTCGGTTTCAGGAGCTTCCTGCCATTCCTTGCTACGTGGAACGTTGTGACAACCGGAACAAAGCTTCTTATGAAATGGAATAGCTGTTCCTGCTTTCAACATTTGTACCTGGTAATATAATATATAAGATATATAAATATATATATATATATATATATATATATATATATATAAATATAATAATAGTGGAACATGAGAAAGTAATCTAAAAGTTGTGATTTGAAAATAGGTAAGAAGAGGGAGAGACGAAGCGAAACGAGATAACAGCATTAATTCCGTCCCCATCATGGTCCACGGTCAAAGGAAGCTTCGTTGATTAAACGACCCTCGCACGTCGTATACACGTATTATAGAACATATATATGTATATGTATATGTATATACCTAGACATATACGTATACACGTATACGTAGATATACATCACATTCATATATTGATAGTAAAGCAACATTCTAACGCATACCTAATACACTCGACTGAACGTATGTATCAACATGACTTATATACGTGTATACTCACTCATTCACTTACTCTCTCTCTCTCTCTCTCTCTCTCTCTCTCTCTCTCTCTCTCTCTCTCTCTTTTTCTCTGTGCCTCACACACACTTTCATGAATTTAATTGCCATCAAGTTCACTCGGTCGACCATCACACGGCACACGATATCGCAGCTCGTTATTACGGCTAATAAAAATGCGCCTTTCGTCGAAAGCTTACCAAATGAGTTTTATTGTTCGGTGGTCGATACTTTTCGTTAACTTCGAATATGGACAAGACGTAAACCTTCGGATTAGATTTTTGCAATGCCGGTTGATCTCTCCTGCGGATCATTTCAAGAAACTTTTCCGGAAGATTTGGACTCGGATATAATTCTATGTCACTTGCAAAAACATAATATGTCGGTGCTGATTCCCTTGCTATATTTCTTCCAACGTTAACGGGATAAAGAAGTTTCTTTTCGTTTTTGTACATCTTCGAAAGCGTTATATTTACCCAGGGTGGTCCCAACGTACAATTGTACGTATCGGACATAACTTTTTCCGATGGTGGAACCTAAAGTATTTAAAAAAAAAAAAAAAAATAAAAAAAAAGAAAAAAGGAAAAGAAATACTCGATCATTAAAACGATCATTAGAATTAATTTTCATTGAATAATTTACAATTGATACTTGCAAACAATTCGAACGAGCTATGATAGATAAAGATAAAAAAAAAAAGAAAGAGAAACAAAGACGTTTATTTACCGATTTTGGCACGTGTTTACTGCTGAAAAAGACATGAAATGTCACCAGTTGAAAAACCAATGGACTACCACAACTCCTCGAATATTTGATCGCGTCTAATGTCGCCGAAAAGTCTGTGCCAGGAGCATGCATCGCGATCGATATCGGTGCTCTCCAACGTTCCAACAATGGTTCCAAGTTATCCAGAAAGGTGTAATCGGCATGAGTTGTATATGTTACGCTTTCCCAACATTTCACGTTCATACTCATAGGTACGTAATTATATAGAACCCAATAATCGCCACGTTGGGCTCTTCTAGGTTCTAATGATTTTTCGTTGCAAGATATGGCTTCCTTCAGACTGACAATTGGTATTTCTGGTATTGGTGCCGGTGCCGGTCCATTGATGTTTTTCTTTTGGTAGAAAAGAAAAAAAGAAAAAAAAAAGAAAAAAAAAAAAGAAGAAAACATGGAGATGAATTAGAAATAATATCATATTAAAGGATTATTCTCAATTACGTTTAAAATCATATTTAACAATTATATTAAACGATCGATCTACAAAGGTATATATATATATATATATATATATATATATATATATATAATATATAAAGAAATATTTTTTCTTTATTTTTATTTTTATTTTTATTTTTTTTTTTTTTTTTTGTTAATCTCTGGATCATATCGATTAAACAAATATTTATTAATCAATTTTAATTAATAAATTGAACAAAATGATTAATTATACATACCGTACGATTACGAGCACGATCGTCTCGTCGAATCGTATCGTTGAATATTTCGACCTTGGCCTCCTTCGAAGTAGGTTTCATGGTGACGATTCCTCCGATCATTTTATTCAGTAAACCTTTCTTCTTGTTTCTTTTGTTCGTTGAGGAGGGTGGGACAGGTGGTGATAGTAACGAAGAAGAAGAAGAAGAAGAAGATGAAGACGATGAGGAGGAGGAAGATGAAAAGGAAGAAGAAAGGACAGAGATCAGAGTATCATTCGAAAATCGATCGATTGACGATCCACCAGCAGCAGCACCACCAGCAATGCCACTAGCAGGGATAACATCCCCTGGTAAAATCGAATTTCTTGATCGTGGTGCTTGTGCCACAGCAGGTGGAGCTGGAGCTGGTGGTGCTGCGGCAGCCCAATTGGTTGGTGGTTCTTCGATCCAAGGACCGGAAGAAGAACCAAAATGGGCGCATACATAAAGTAGTACGCAAACGTTGAGCACCACTGATAGGCGCAAAGCCCAATTTCTTCGAGCTATGCCGATCATACTCGTGTTAGAACGAAAATATAAATCTCCTCATTCACCTTTTCCCTTTTTTCTTCTTCTTCTTCTTTTTCTCCGTCTTCTTCTGCTCGTCCTCGGCCACTCTTCCTCCTTCCACCTTCGTCGGCCCGTTGAAAAACAATAACTCCACTTACGATCACTAAATCGCACACCAACGAGTATAAGAATCTCGTCCCTCGATATTATTCCTTTATTATCAATTTCTATATTTTTCCTTTCCTTCCTATCGGAAGGAATACCTTCGCCAGCCACGGTTTTTAATCTCTCAGGACTCAATTTCGTTCATTTTTTTGTTTCTTTTTTCTTTTTTTGTAAATCTCTTCTCTCTCTCTCTCTTTCTCTCTTTCTTTCTCTCTCTCCGTCTGTGAGTTTACCTAAAAAAAGGAAAAAGAAAAAAAAAAAAAAAAAAAACAAATAAAGAAAAGAAAAAAATTAAAATGATTATTAAACACCATTAGCATGTATTACCTGTTTATTATTCTAAGCAAACACATTTCATATGCAAATATTTTAATAATTTAACATTTATATTTGTAATGTATAATATAGCATAATATAATATAGTATAGCATAGCATAATACAATACAGTATAGCATAGCACAGCGTAGCATAACAGCATAGTACATAGAGTAGTATATTATATATATATATATATATATATATATATATATGTGTATGCATATATTTATTGTATATATAGTATTGTATATAATAAATACTATATATATGGTAAAACGTAGATAAATAAATAATTATGCAAACCTCTTGTAATCTTTTTTAATTTATATATCTAATCGTATTAACATCAATATTATTTCTCGACAGTTAGCTAACATCTCTAGCCTGTCGATATAACGAAAGACGTGTTTCTTTTTCTTCAAGGAAATTCTCGAGATCGCAATTAAGGTTTAGCAATCGTTGAGCGAAATCGGTAGAGCTCGGAAATGATAGAGTGCGAGAGAGAGAAAGAGAGAGAGAAAGGGAGGAAGAGGGAAAGAGTAAAGAAGGATAACAACGAACAATATCGTGATGACTCCTCGTCGATTGAGGAAACTATTCGAAAACACGAGGAAGCTTTCGATTTTTTTTTTGGAATAATTTTATCTGATAAGTATTCTCATAAAATTTGCCGTAAGATATATAACCAATCGATCGAAATAGAAAAGATCAAAGACCAAATTGATATTTATATTTTTCACGGAAGTGTAAACGTTATCACAAAACTTTTTTCTTTTTTTTTTTTTTAATACTATCTTTTAATATAAACTTTTAAAAACACCTAAGAACACTTTTACAGGGTACCCTGTATATAAGTACATGTTATACACACAAACACACATACACATGCACAGTACGTCCGATTTAAAATTCATACGCGCGATTATTTTCCTAAGTATTAGGAATGCTGTAAAAAAAAAAAAATGTGTTTCATACCAATGTCGAAGGAAGAAAGACAACGCAGTGATAATTAATTGACTTTGGAATAATCTTTGTGAGTCCTGTAAAAGTGAGGTTTATTGTTTTTTTTTTTTTTTTTTTTTTAATATACTATATTATTTATCACATATTCTTGTAGTGGACTTGTAACGAAGCGTAAAACAATTGAATTGAATATGCACATCGATGTTGTTCCGTTTGTCGTTCCAGTTCTTTTTTCCCACGATAAAAACTACTTACAAAATATTTAGTTATCATAATATCATTTATCGTCAAAGATAAGTTTTTATTATTTCAATGCGATAAATAAAAAATATTTATCTTATCGTACGATTTTTATTTTTTACGTCCCATTATTATAAATACTGATAATGTTTTCGAACATACGTAAAAAAGAAAAAAAGAAAAAAAAAAATAAGAAACAGATAAAAAGAAAAAAAGAGGAAAAAGAAACAAGAAAAAATTGTTTTCTATATCTCCGTAAGAAGAAATAGCAAGGAAAGACGATCTAGTGATCTTTTTAGTCATAGTACATACATTCAATCCACTTATCGTAGAAATTCCCATTTAACCAATTCCGTACCGCTGAAGTGTAATATGAGGGTGCACAATCTTGCATCATGTCGATATCTTACGTTTCTTCTTTAACTTAGTGCCACGTTGTTCAAAATATTACTTATTAAATTAACGTTTACAAAAAATTGAAATATATTTCTCTTTCTGTCATTTTTTTTGTTTCTCTATTTTTGTTTTTTCTTTTGTTTTGTTTTGTTTTGTTATTTTTTTTTTTCTTTTTCTTTTTCTTTTTCTTTAAAGTTTTCTTTTTGGTAAAGTCCGTCGAAAAAAAAAAATCAAGATTTATTATTTGAAGATTAAATATACCAGGCGATATCGTAAACGATTGATAAATAATGATGATTTGATTCTTTGGATAGATATGTATATTGATTATCCCTTGTCTACATTATAGCAAATTGGGTTAATTGGATAATATAATTAGTGTTAAATAAGACATTCATTTGTCATCATTAGGTGACGAATAATAAATGTTGGATCATCGCCAATTTTCATCAAAATGTTTATAAATGCAAACTCAATGCGAAAGTTTAAAAATAGTGAGAGAAGAAGAGAGGCTACATTTTTTGCACTCTAATAGGCCTAAATGATTTTAATTCTTGTTATTCGATATATACATATATGTGTATATATATATATATTTCATGGACGATCCATTTGAATAATTCTATTATCAGCTAGAGCGACACGAATGAAGGACTTTGTAATTAATTAAAATTCAATTGGAATGCAAACAATAATTTCATTGGTCATGAATCAAACACAAGATCATCGTTTCTTTTGTACTTCCATATTTTTGGTGTTCAGAATGTTGTGGAAATGATGAGCAATTAAATACACATACACATACACACATCCACGCACGCACACGCACATTCGATAACTCTAATATCAGAGCCACGTCAAAATTCAAAGTTTCATAATTCAACAATGGCTTATATAAAATATATGAGTAATTCTTAAGAACTTATGGACGTCAACCGCAATAATATTCGATAAAGAATAAAAGATTCCAGTTAAAAAAAAAAAAAGAAAAAAAAAAAAAATTTAACCACTTCCATTGAACTCCCCAAAGTTATCGGAAAGACAAATTATCATCACTACGAAATATATCGCCCTTCGTCACGATGCAATATTTGTCTATAACGTTTTCTTTTTCCAGCGGTTTTAATATTATATTTAGAAACGTAATCAAATATATATATATATACAAACTGGATATTTCCTCTTAAACACACATACCCACACACACGCGCACGTGCGCGCACATTAACTATATATTTTTATAAATATTCAATAAAACAAGTTAAAAAGATAACTAATTAAATCTTATCATTTTTGTTTGTTTCAAATTAATAAGGGTATCTAAATTTTGATAAATTAATCACCGGATGACATATCTTTTACGTAGGAAAAAGACAAATTGATAACGTTACTGGTATCAATGATATATTAAAATAAGTTTCATTCTCATATATACTCTTTGTTTATTTAACATATAATTTATGCTCGTCATATGAAAGATAAAAATAGAATAATATTTTAGCAATAATTTTAGCAAGGTTTTCAAAAAAAAAAAAAAAAAAAAAGAAAAAAAAAAGAACGAAAAACAAGCAAACGAACAAAAAATAATTTAATTTTTTTCCTTCTTTTTTCAACTGATTGAGAACAACTGAATTGTAGAAAATCATTATTGGAAAAGAAAAGAAAAAAAGATTTAAATAATATTCAATTTTCTATTACGTAATATTAAACAAGATTCACTTATTCGTTAATGATGTAACAGTCATCTAATTAGCACGATTCTCAATGTATTTTAAAATATGTAAGTGATTTTCTTTTCTTTTTTACCTGTCAACTATTTGAAGCGAAGCGCGCCATTTTTTTTTTTCTTTTTTAATACGAGGTAGTCATACATTATATTTATTATAAGTACGCGATTATGCGAAATTAGTTTTTTCGTTATAAATTAGCGGACGCAAAAAAAAAAAGAAAAAGATAAAAAAGGAACAAACAAAAAAACTTATATCAGTAGATCATAATTATTTCAATGCAATATTTATTAGATGCATATATATATATATATATATATACACACACACATATACACTTATATAAAATGACGAGCGGAAAAAAAAATTTATTATGAGAAGGAAAAAAAAAAGAAATATAAAAACACATATACACAAACATACAAAAAAGACTTTAGTTGTCGCCAGACGGAATAAGTGATAATCATAGGTATTATTATTTTGTGTATTATATAAGAGAAATTATTCAAAATATCATATATCAACTTGCCTCTTTCCATTTTATTGTTTTGCTTTCTTGGTTTTTGCAAATATAATATTATTTGATTTGATTTCCTATCTTTTAACGATAAAAGAGATACGTAAGAAGAATTTTAAACTCTGCAGGAGATAGAGAAAAAAAAAGGAAGGAAGAAAAAAGAGAAAAGGAAGTAGAGGAAAAGGAAGACACGTGGCCAGCCTTGATCTACAGGATGATTCACGCAAAACATTGCAAACTATTTTTAAACTAAATCATTAAAGATTGTTATACAAAAAAAAAAAGAGGTTTAACTCTCTTCAATCTATTATTGTATATTTTTTTTTTCGTGGAACAACATATTTCTAAAAAAAAATTTTATTAGATTTGATAAGAGCTATACAATATATTAATGCAGATCGTGCTATTCCTCCTTTTCTTTTTTTTTTTTTTTTTTGATAATAAAAAAGAAAGTTGATAGTTATAAAGATTGGAAAGTGTTGGTAACACTTAATGCGGTCCACCCTCGTTCTATAGGGTGATTCACATGAAACATGTTACAAATTATTTTTCGATCGAATCATTACAAGAGTTTCTTCTTTTTTTTTCTTTTTAAATTATTATTATTATATGCGTGCATACATATATATATATATATATATCTACATTTTTTTATATTGAATGCTATTTCTTCCAAAAAATAATTATTAGATTTGATGATAACTACTAGACACGTTATTGCCGATTTCGTTGTTGTAAATAGAGAAAAAAAGATAAATGAATAAAGAAGAGAAAAAAGAAAAAAGTTAGTCGGTTATAACGATTCGATAGGAAACTGTTGATAACACTTAATTTGGGCCACCCTATATAGCAAGAGTAAGAGCAGCCCTCGAGGAACCGGTCGCACATCGTCTGGGTTGCGTCGTCGTTTCGAGCCTCGACAACCTTGAGAAGAGAGCGTGAACGCAACATTTTCTCTGCTTACGATCGCCACAAGGAAGTCTTAGAAAATCAAGCGAGCAAGTTCACGGACTCTTTCTAGACATTTATCACTTTTGATCGTTCGGCCAACGATGAATGGTCAAGAAGAAAATGTAGAAAAAAGAAAAAAGAAAAAAAAAAGAAAAAAAAAAGAAAGAAAGAAAAAGAAAAACGAAAAAGCGCGCGCCGAAAATTTAAACGTTAACTTTCCCGCCAAAAATCATACCTTTCACGTTTGAAATTTACATTTTTTAAAAAATTATTTTTCCTTCCTTTTTCTTTTGCTTGCTTTTTGTTTTTTTCCTCATTAACCTCGCCATATCGAATGATCATGCGTTTATCTGCGTTGCAATTAGAGTATAAAGACTAATATGAGAGAAGGGAGTAACAGTTGGCATAACATGTGATGGAATTGGAAGGACAGACGCCATTTTGGTATGTCAATTTTATTCGCGCCAAGAAGCGGTACGTGTGGATCATACAAAAAAGTTACGTATGTACCTAATAAAATGGCGATAGAAATACAATGAATTTTTCAGCGATGATGCATCCTACCATTCTCGTGTCTCTTAATAAATTTTATTATAGTATAAGATATATATATATATATATATATATATATATATATATAACACGACATTAAAATAACATTTGATATAGTATATATCAGAGTTTCTAAAAACCTATAAGATAGCGAAATAATAAGTGCTACTATATTACGTGCTAAAGCAAAAAGAAAAAAAAACTTGTAAGAGATTTGTAGAATATTCTCGTAGAATGTTCTCGTTAGCTCGGTATAATACCAGCCGTAACAGCCGTATCTTTGAAATAATATACAGTGACTTCCCGATCACTGCCTTGGATCTTAAAAATTATATTTATATTACATTATAAACATTCGGACCATGGTAAATAAACGGATGGCAAAAAGGTTGAAAAATGTTGAGTATATAATTTGTTATGCTATACTAAAATTATACTGTATATAACATATGTATAACATATGTATAACATATTTATACCATATAGTAAAATTAAATTTTATATATATATATATATATATCTGTGTGTGTGTGTGTGTATGTGTATATGATATAACATATGTTATAACACATTTATATCGTACAGTATAGTTCTATTATACCATTTAGGTATATATTCATATCACATAATATGCCTATGCTATTATCAATAAAATATATAACATTGGCTTATAGTAAGGTACTATAAAAATTTGAGAACTTTGCGAGAATTGAATAATCATGCATCATCATTTTATTCGTTTTGTTCGTAAACCGTTACAAGGTGTTCTAGGTAATGGTAAGAGCGGGAAGAGCAGAAGCGAGGGAAAGAGAGCGGCGGAAAGGGGGAGGGGAGAGAGAGAGAGAAAGAGATAGGCAAGAAGGAAAAAAAAAAAAAAAAAGAAAAAAGAAGAAAAACGACCGTGACCACAGTCGTACTCGATGAGTCGCCCTGTTCTTCGGCGGTCGTTTCACTCTAAGGTCTGACGTGGACATCGTCAGGGTCGCTTATAGCATTGGGAAGATATACCAAACGACCTCCACACCGTTTCTCGTAGAATATGTATGCTTGTCCAGGGTATAGTTAAAGAAACAAAGAGACTGAAAGAGAAAGAGAAAGAGTAAGAGAAATGAGAGAAAGATAGTTAAAGTGTATGAGATAGCCAACTGGAAAGACATACGGCTAAAGTCAATGTGAATAATTGATCGTCCTAATGGAATGACATCGTATACCGTGACCGGCTTTTCGAGTCACGCGCCCGCGCGTATAACGTATAAGAGACCAACCACGACAACGACAACGACAATGTTGATGTTGTTATATTATATTGTACTATGCTGTTTATACAGCCCATCCCTACACCCAACTATACTTTTTTCTCTCTCTCTCTCTCTCTCTCTCTCTCTCTTTCTCTCTCTTTTTCTCTTTCTCTTTTCTTTCGATCTTTTTATCCTCTTATTCCAGGGGGAAGGCGAAAAAAAAAAAAAGAAGAATCATCGTCTGTTCACGTATTAATAATCTTTTTTCAAAAAAGAAAAAAAAATATATATATATATATATATATATATATATATATATGCACGCACAAAGGCATGCATTGTCGCAGATAAAAACTGGCTTATGTCGAAATAACCTCACTTTTTTTTTCTTTCAGAAAAAGAAACGAAAAAATAGAAAAAAAAAAACATATATATATATATATACATATATACACATATGAATGTTCGTAAATATACATACACATACAATCGTTCACAGTAATGTACTTTACGATTAAAGGATTAAATATCGAATATTAGAGAAACAAAAATTGTTTTTGTTGCGTTAAACTGTTTTTAATGATAATAATAATATACTACTGTGATTTCTCTTGGTATAAGAATTTTCATAACGATTAATTTTATCGTATATAGATAAAGCTAAGTATTTAACTATAAACTTTATCTATACTTTAAAGATAAATTCGATAATAATATCGCGTTACTAAGCAATATGTCGAAATAATTTCTCTTTTTCTCCATCTCGCATCCCCCTTTTATTTGACTTTCATCATGGATAAAATTATCAATCGGAAATGTATGTACGTATATATTTACGTAAAATATCTACGAGTTATGAGGAAAAGCGAATTATGAATATATTTATTCTTTTATGGAACGAGTGAGTGGGGCGAAGATTTGGGAGGGGAGGTAGGAAGGAAGAAAAAAAATGGGAAGGAAAAAAAAAAAAAGAAATAACATTTGTCTAAGCGGAATTAAAGTTTAATCTTTGTAAACAAGTACGTGCATACGTGCACATATACATAAACACATGCATGCATATATATATATATACATACATACATGTGTATATGTATATATGAATAAATACATCACACGCATACAAACATACGTATTTACGTACGTATATGCATGCATATATACATACTACATAAGATTTCCTTTTCTATTGCCTTGACGATTTACAAAACTCATTGAATTTCATGGAAAAGTAAGAAGATAGAAGGAATACAAAGTGGAAAGGGGAAGGAAAGAGAAAGAGAGAATGATAATGGGGAAAAGAGAAAATGAAAAAGAATGAGAACGAGAACGAGAACGAGAGTGAGAAAAAAGGAAGGAGAATGAGGAGGAATTTTCAGTATCTAGAGCAAACGTCGAGACGACGACTATGAGAAAACGACGAATAGAAACGATAGAAAGCACGGTTCTCATCGTCGATAGATAGTACTTACATATATATATATCTCTCTCTTTCTCTTTCTTTCTTTCTC
>NC_140811.1:18875000-18895000 GCF_050613455.1 Vespa mandarinia
AAAATGAAGTATGGTGTACATTTACAATACTTATATATGGATCGCTTGTTACATGGGTAATTATGTCTGACTTATTATTATTATTTTTAATTTTTTTTTCTTTTCTTTCCATATTTTCCTGTGTATATATATGTATATTTTTTTATCTATATGTTTGATCATTCTAAATGATATTTTTCATAAACTTCTTACATAAATAAAAAAAAAAAAAAAACATTTAATCAAAATTTACTTTAATAGCCATATAATAAATTAAAATTAATTCGGAATTTATTCTATGCATCTAAATATAAGCATGCTAACACAAATATTTATTAATCATAACCTTTCTATTTTATGTTTAATTTCATTAGTAAACATTGATATAGGCGTATTGCTTGTATGATTTGATGCTTAAAAACTTAAATTATTTGATTTTTGTTTTGTACATATACGATATAATAATTTTGCATTGTTAAATATGTTGCATATATTTTAAAATATTTACATGTACATGTATATAAAATATTCACATATATGTGTAGTATCTTGATAAGAAAGAAGAAAAAGATAAAAAAAAAAAAAAAGAAAAAAGATATACAAATCATTTCCATTTTTATCACAGCCATACATATTTTTGTTTATAGACATACATCAAAGGTTCAAACGACAATGCCACGATCATCGAAATACAAGAAGTCTTAGATCAACAAAGAAGAGCCATAGAAAGGGAGATGCAAAATTATGAGTATCCCAATGGAAAATATGGTCTCAATATTAGGTAAAACAAATGCGATACATATAAATTCTAATGTATCTTACAATGTATAAAACAATACATAGATCAAAATATGTGTTTTGTATATATTAATATGTAGTAAATTGGACGACTTAGTTATGGAGAAAGATGGTACTCCAATGAGAAGTATAATTTTGACAAGTTGGCGAAGTGGTAGCACATTCCTTGGCGATGTCATAAATGCACATCCAGCAAATTTCTATCATTACGAGCCATTACTTGATTTTGGAATTGTACAAATCAGAGGTCCACCACTTGCAGAGGAAGCACTTCAAAATATTGAATCCTTGTTAAATTGCAATTTTCACAATCTTGGTAAGAATCTAGAATTAAATATTATTACGATTAAAACTTATAACATAAGAAATAATTATAAAATTATTTTTATATAATTTTAGATAGATATTTAGAATATGGGAAAACTCATCCATGGGTCTTCAATCACAATACACATTTATGGCGTCAATGTCAAATACATAAAAAGATCTGTTGGGATTCGCGTTTCGTTTCAAAATTTTGTCAATTATTTCCATTTCAATCGATGAAATTAGTACGTTTAAGATTACGTGCGGCAGAAGATCTTTTAGCTAAAAAACGGTAAGTTTATATATCTTCATCTAATATCATGTAAATTTAGTTCTATGTAATTCACTATTAGCCTTTTAGTTTAGGGATAAGATTGGTATTGTTGGTACGTGATCCACGAGGAATTTTACAATCAAGAAAGCATAGAGAATGGTGTCCTACCAGTCCAGATTGTTCAGATCCAGCTTTGGTCTGTGCTGATATGGTTTCAGATTTCAGTGCTGCAGTACGTTTGATAAAAAAATATCCACATTCTTTCAGGTAAATATATGAAGGAAAAAAGAAAGAGAAAAAGAAAAACAAAAAGTAGAATCATTTGGTCAAATTAATTGAATGAAGTTGGATATTCATTTGATCAAATACATTTTTATCGTAGTATCTCGTAAATGATATCAATAATTAAATAATTTTTTAATAATATATATAGATATATATATATATATATATATATTTGATATATGATATGATGTGTGACACACAGGGTGGTGCGATATGAAGATCTATCAGTAGAACCGTACAAATATGTGAAGGAACTTTATACATTTTACGGTTTGGATTTCCATCCTAATGTAAAAAGATTTTTAGATACTCATACAAAAAGTGACGTTGGTGGTGTATCGAGTACATTTCGTAATTCCAAAGTAGCCCCATTTCATTGGAGAACCGATTTAGAGTTCGAAGAAGTTGATGAAATTCAAAGAGTGTGCGGATCTGCTATGAGATTATGGGGATACGTTGAAGCAATTAATGCTACTCATCAAAAAGAATTTGATCCTATTACGGAATATCAACTACAATTGTGACATCTAATGTATAGAATATTTCCAACTGATATGGTGTACAGTACAGTAGTATAAAATATCGAGACTATAAGAATTAGTTATTTTGATTACGTGCAGCACATCGAGATCATCGAGTATGGTACACAATTCGTGAAAATAATATTCATGATGGATGGTGTTCCATAGGGACATATACTCAGGAATATAGTAACAACATACCACCTGTGAATATTTCAATATTCAACTATCGTAGTTAGAAAATTTTTTCAATTCTGGATATATTTAATCTGAGAAGACCAATGGTGATGCCGTTCCTCAATAAAAATAATAATAAAAAGAAAAAAAAAAGGAAAAAAAAGGAGAAAAAAAAGAAAAAAGAAAAAAAGAAAAATGAAAAGAGAAAACAGAAAACAAGAAAAAAAGTAATATAATAATAATAAAAGTCTCTTTAGAAGTATTGCGCCAATGCGAAGAACAAGAATAATTTGTTGTAGGTTTTAAATGATTGAATTTGTTAGGTCGTATAAATATACCTAACAACACATTTTGACACAAAAAAGAAAAACGAACTATAATATCTACTCATATCAGTGAATCTCTAGTTAAATTATCAAAATTTGTATGACCCTCTCTGGAGAGCCATTTCTTAGATACGAACAAGAAAACTAACTATTATAACGCTTATATCAAATATTTTATGATAAAAGCTGATTTTCTTTGTTTTTTATTTTTTTTATTTTTTTTTTTTTGTAATAACCTCATGTAGGTCACAAAAGACATATTTACATAAAATATAACATACGTCATATTATATACACAAAATGATTCATAATTCTATTTGATTGATTTAAAAAAAAGAAAAAAAGAACAATAAAACAAACATTCACACATATGTGTATAGTTCAAACTCACGATAATACTCCATTTCATTTTTCACAAGTTCTCTTTTTATATATGTATATATATATAAAAAATAAAAAAAAATATATATATATATAAAAAAATAAAAAAAAAGCCTAGTTGAAAAATGCTGTGAAATACTATATATACACACAAATACACACACACACACACACACATACACATATGATAAACTAATAATGTAAATTTTAAAATATATTCGATTCTGGCAAATTAGTTGATAAGACAATTTTCGAAGTTTTACACAATATACATATTGTTACATTTGTAAATCTAACTGCGAATTAATTTAATCGACAACTTATGGATCTGGTTTATAAATCTCGAGAATTGACCAATGACCGTGCTTATATATATATATAAAAAAATAAAAAAAAAAAAAAAAAAAAAAAAGAAAAAAGAAAAACAGATAGAGAGAGTTAACATAGACTTGCTTTAATTTAGTAATATATATATATATATATAACAGTCAGTGGTGCGCAAATTATACTTCTATATAATTTGTGTTACAATTATATATTGTTAAATTTACAAATAGTAATATCACTTTTTTTTATAATTTATTTTCAAAAAGCAAACGAATATATATTATTTGTAAATATTATTATATTGGTTGTGTTATAAAAAAAAAAAAAAAAAAAAAAAAAAAAAAAAAAACAAAAAAATTGAAAACTATAGTCTGTATATCATATAATTGATATAACGCAATACGACCATCCTAAAACTATGCATAATACATAATATGTGATGATTTTGTGTTCAATGCATAGAAATATGAATATATTATCTTAACAATTTCTTAAAAAAGGTATACAATATGTGCAAGTATTATATAAAAAATACATTGCCACAAAAAATTATTTCGCACGCAAAAATATCTCATACATCCTGCTAAAATAGTTCAATCTACTTTTAATCGATAGAAGATATAAATCATATGACATTAAAATTATACGTTCACATTGATTAATTTTACAAAATCTTACGTGAACATAAAAGAACATATACACGTATAAACACTATAAGCTTTTATCGTCATATATATATATATATATATATAAATTTAGCATGAATACAAAAGGCATAATGATGATATGATGGCCATCATTGATTTAATGCAACAATTTTTAGATTGTATATTTTACTTTTATTAGAATTTCTGCATATCCAATAAAGTATATATTATATATTTTTACAATAATCATAATGAATCAATATAATCCATTACTGTTCAGTTTGCATCCAAGGTTGATAGTTCAAGTATTCACGTACTTTTTGTGAATACAGCCCCCATATATCCACACAAAGTGCTTTTTCCAAATTATAGGGCTACTCGTAAGGCCAAGGATGATTACTTTTTTTTGAGCAGGAATGAAAAGAAAAAAAAAAGAAATTAAGTTAAATTAAGAGAAAAAGAAAGACAACATAGATTTATCTAGTAGATTATTTTTCATTTCAGGATAATAATATTTTATCATTAGGAATCATAGCGTATATTGAACGAACATCATGCGTAATATTAACAATTCAATGAATTATATAATTTTGTTGTCATTGTTAATTACTTACAAGATGATATATATATTATTTTGTTTCATTAGTTTCACGATGAAATTTTGTAATGCTTAAACTCCTGTCTTGATTTCTTTGAATCATTCACTGAAAAGATAAAAATAAAATTGAGTTGAAATTTTCAATATAAATGTAAAAAAGACATTCCTTTGGTAATAAGTAAAAATAACTCAGTGAGGGCAAGTTGTAAGTCATGGATTATCATTATAGCGTATAAATATGTTTAACATCATAGTACTCTAATAATAAATATATAAGCGATAACAAAATCATTTTTCATATTGAATTTTATATATACTAACCTGAATTAAAAATTTTGTAGAAACGTTTATCAGCGATTCGATCTCAATTTGTCCGTCTAATAAAAAAAAGAAATAAAAAAAAAAAAAAAATGCATTGAAAATATATTCAAATAATTGTAGATCATGCATTTAACTACTATGTATGATACATCAGATAATTTTTTACATCAATATAAATATTTCAACCATATGCTTGTATTAATTCATCATAATAATTAAGCAAATAACACACACACATATATATATATACGCATGTATACGAATATTAATTTTATAACTTACATTGCGTGATTACATACTTCTGGTTTATTATTATATCTTGAAGTTTTTCCTTTAAATCTGAAATAAAAATTCTCTCTGTTATATTTCCAAAATATTTTCATATTTAAATAGCTAAATTAAAAATCAATATCAGAACATTTCTAATCACCATTTATTAATGTAAGACAGGGATAACTTAATTAATCATCATGTAATAACGATATTAATATATAAATTTATACAAAAATATAATATTACATACAATATATTAAAATTAATTAATTTATTTTACTTACGCAAATGTCATTGTGATTTTCATATGTTATGTGGATTATCTTTCACATTGTAATATCATAATTCAATGTAATGTAAATGGTCAACCATTTTCCAAGTTATTTCCTATAAATAAGAAACATTTATATTAAAAAAGTATCCACCATTATAAGTTCATCCATATATATATAATATCATTTATACAAAATTCAGTTCTAATATATTCTTCATAAAAAGATCCGCTTGACTGGGGCATACAAATTAATATCATCATGTAAAATATTATTCTGTAATTATTACAAATTATACAAAATATATATTACAATATTTACCTAATGATTTCCTTGAATTGTATGAATGTGCCATTTTTAAGAGATGCATTCCCATAGAAATTTATTATCTGGGATATTTACCTATAAATAAAATGTACATATAAATTTTTAAATAATTATAATAATTAATGTAAACAAATACAAATTTTTGTCTTCTTTTAATATCAGTAAAAACTACTCTGTCATGGTATTCAGACTGGGGCAGTAAATTTTCATCATTTTTTATCATACCAATTAACTTAAAAATGATAGGAACGTACGTGCACATAATCTTAAAAGTATTAAAACGCAGTTGCATTGAAATGGGGCTAATGAAGGAAAACCAAAAAAGAAAAACAAAAAACCAAACAAACTAATACTCACTACAATTTTAACGTGGATAAGAACAAATTTTTGCAGTGTGAACATTATCCAGCATGGATGCTAGCCATGAAGCTGAAGCTTTATTAATCGCCATTATAAGGTGCGAAGAAGGAGAAGAAGAAGAAGAAGAAGAAGAAGAAGAAGAAGGAAACGTTCAGCTTATATGCGGTTGCTAGAACGAAATGGAAAAACTAATTCGCAAAAAAAGAAGTTCTATTCTTATGCGGAAAGATTAATAATCAATTAAGAAATCAGCAGCATATGAAGATCATAATCAAGAAGTAATCATACGAACGAGACTAAAGATGTCTTCATCATCATTGAAATTAATTCCGGATACATCGTGCAGAAATATTTAAAGTGTTGTGAGATAAAAATATATTAATAAATTTAATCTAATAAAGCTATTTTATATGAACGTACTATTTTATGATAAATGCATGAAATAATACACGTGGATGAAGCTAGATTCTTAAATAACAAATTGAAAATGTTTTTACCAATGAATATGAATTCGTAGTTACGTAGAAAATTCTTCAGATGAATGTTGCTCCGTCGACAGCCAAAGATGAAATGAATGAGAATAGAACAGACTAAAGAGGAATGTCGAATTAACCGGAAGTATCGTTTCCTCGATCTTTCACTCTCATTGGTTAATATTTTTGATCAATTTACAATCGAACATGCAACGATATATCGCATCTTTTATTTTATCTATTTTTCGCACATATTTCTATTCCTTTTAATGTCAAAATTAAATGAATTATATTACACGATATTTACTTTAATTATTTCGATAGTGTTCTAAATTAAGATAAATACTTATACATTTGTCCGCATAGATGGCAATAGTGTTCTGTTTTAATATTAATTTTTTTTTTTTATTATTATTATTATTATAAAACGAAATACAAATGAGAGAATTTCTTATTCTATTATTTATTATTTTTTATAACATCATAAAATTAACTAATTACATCATGGTATATCTAATTTTGTATAGTTATTTTTATATAGTCCCTAGAATAAAAATTTATCTACTATAGAGTGGTAACATTGACTCTACATTTATATACATATATGTTTGCATTTATACATGAATTTTAAAAGGCGATGATCCAAATCTAGATACCTTTTATAACCTCCAAAGATCATACAAATATTTATTATTCAGTAAATTATTCTATTCTCTACTTAATGAAATGAGGTTTACATTTCACAGATTTTTCAATTACAAAGTACTTCACAATATAAGGTTGGTTATAGATAGAATAATTAAAAAAAGAAATGAAATATGAAAAATATATAATTTTAATAATATTTAATTACTTTATATAATATATAATAATGAAAATGTTTTCTTTAAAAAAATTTTCTTATTTTTTCATAGAAGTTTACATGTTTCGCAAAATGCAAGAAAAAGTAGTTACGATGGACCTGGGAAAACAACAGTAACCATACTCAATAAAAATGATACCTCTTTACTGTTAATAACCGGTTATAATCAAGTATGTCCATTAATTTTCAATTATTATATCTTACATGTGTTATAAAAATTATTTTTTGTTTTTCCTTTGAATAGACAGGATTCAAATTAAACAATGGTCTCAATATAATTGGACCTACGGTTTTATTTTCCAAATCGTTATTATTTTGGAATGTTGCATCTGCAAAGGATATAAACAAAGATTCACTCATATTATTTAACATTTTAGAACCAAAGTTAGATTTATTAATAATTGGATTAGAAAAAAATTATGATCACAAATTTATTATTAATCTTAAACAAATCATAAAAGATTTGAATATAAACAGTGAAGTTTTACCAGTAGATCAAGCGTGTAGCGTATTCAACTTTGCAAATTTAGAAAAAAGGTATGTTGCCGCAGCTTTGATTCCATCTAAACAGAATATTATACTTCCTTCATTGATTGAACAAAATTTTAATAAAGATAATCAAGTAACATAATTTGAAAGTAATTAAATGATGTAAAGTTATAAGTTTACTGTTAATGATATTATTTTAAAATCATTAAGTTAAGCGAAGAAGTACGAGTATAGAGTACATTCATAAGTTTAATTATGAGATATTTTTATTAAGAACAATATGTATATTAAGTGACGTTATATAGAAAACAACGATTCTCTCGTTGTTTGTAAAATGAAGAAAGAAAAAATGAAGAAGAAAAAAAAAAAAAAATATCTTATTATAATGTTAGAAAAAAATGTAAATGAAAATATATATGAGACGAGACAGTAAATTAAAAAATGTTTACCCAAAAAAATATGATCGAACAATTAATCATAATAACAACAACAGCAACAACAACAACAACAACAACAACAACAATAATAATAATAATAATAACAAAATAATAATGCAAAATTGGAGTGTTTGCGAAATATTATTATGTAAAAGATAGACGTAAGTTCTCTGAGATTTAAAATTGCCACCTGATATGATTTAGTACCAAAGAGATATTGCAGATGGCGTTAGAGAAAAGAAGATAAGAATGCGATAAGGAACAGTCGATTCTATATATTTCGATAAATTTCATGAACGTAGAAAGAGATATGGCTGTCAACGCGGAAATCGGCGAACCTTAAAAGTCGAGGAGGCATCGCACTTATACGAAAACTCGGAATGCCAGTCGTGGTCGTTCCGGTAATGTCTTAAACTTTCGTCCGATCACGAAAAGGTACATATTGAGAGAAAGAGAGAGAGAGAGAGAGAAAGAGAGAGAGAGAGAGAAAGAGAAAAAAAGAAACAAAAAAAAGGTAATTCGAGCGCTCAAAAAAGTACATAAACACGATTTATTAATATGAATTTAATATTTAACATGGTAGAGGTAACATTTTTGCTTCGTAATAATAATAATAATAATAATAATAATAATAGTAATAATGGAAAAAAAAAAGTGTATTTAGTAGATGAATGTGACGAGCGAGTTTACAGATATCGATAGAAAATCTCGATTATTTCGTATTTCTCGGTGATTGATTGATTGATTGATGATGATGATTATGATGACGACGATGATGATGATGATGATGACGATGATGGGTAAGGAATTTGAAATTGAAAAAAGAAAAAAGTAATGGGAGGAAAGAAGGAAAAGGAAAGATATGGAGAAACGATTTCATTTTTATTATTGAATTCAAATGGATAAAAAATATTAGGACGAATTGTCCTATTTGAAAGGATATTCTATTCGAGATTTGTCGAGACGATGATGACGTCACTCGTTCTCTTCCTCTTTTCACTTCCACCTCTCTCTCTCTCTCTCTCTCTCTCTCTCTCTCTCTCTCTCTCTCTCTCTCTCATTCTATTTCTCTTTCTCTCTCTCTCTTTCTCTCTTTCTCTCTGTCTGTCTGTCTCGTTTGCGACAGGGTACAGGCGACGTCGTGACGCGTCGCCGCGTCTCGAGTGCTTTCAGTTTTTTTTTTTTTATAAGAGAGAACTTCGTAACGTATCGTAAGAGAACGGTTTCGTAGTAGCGAGATTTAGACGTTAGAAAGAAATAAAGAAATAAATAAATAAATAAATAAATAAATAAATAAATAAATAAATAAATAAGAACGTACATACGTACGTACGTACGTACGTACGTACGAACAACCGACCGACCGACCGACCGACCGACCAACCAACCAACCGAACGAACGAACGAACGAACGAAAGTAAGAAAGAAAGAAAGAAAGAAAGTAAGAAAATCAAAGTAAAGAAAAAGGAAAATGGAAGTCGTTCTTGGTCGATACTATATTTGAAGTATAAAACGAGTGTGGCGAAGCGTCGATCGAAAAAGATTTTCTTCTGGTTAGAACGAACGTTCACGACGTTCCTACTAGATCCGTGAGTATATTCATTGTCTCTTCTCGCGTTATATGGAGAAGGTTTTTTTTTGTTTCTTTTTTTTTTCTTTTTGTTTTTTTTATTTTTTTTATTTTTTTATTAAATAGAAAAAATAAAAGAAATAATAATAAAAAGGAAAAAAAAAGAAATAGATTAAAAAAAAAAAAAAAAGAGAGAAAGAAAGGAAAAAAAAGACTCATTCGTCAAACGGTGCATCTCTATCGTTTGTCGTTTACGTTGTGTGTGTGGGCGCGCGCGCGTGTGTGTGTGTGTGTGTGTGTGAGGCGACACCAATTACGATCAAGAGAAAATGTGCGAGAGAGAGACAAGAAAAAGAGAAAGAGGGAAATAAAGTGTCGTCTTCTTTTCTCTTGAAATTGCAAAGGCCTCATCTCGGCCATATTAAATTATCTATTTTCAAACTTAATACATACATAAGTTCGTCACGAAGGACATTCAATGAAAAGGACGAAAAACAAGGAACGTGCGTTTCGAATTAATACGTTAGAAAAAAAAAAAGAAAATATCTCGCGAGTTAAATGTGTATGTGTGTACACATATATATATATATATGTGTGTGTGTATAAAAATGTGTGCGTGTGCGCGTATATATCGTTTCACTGAAAAACGCCATAACCTATAATATCTTCGTCTACTGTATCTCTTTTGCTATTTTTATATTATGCTTTTTTCAAAGATTCGTACGCGCGTGCGCGCAACGTGTCTGTGTGTGTGTGTGTCTCGTGCTGTTTTTAATTATAACATATAAGATATATATTTTTATTTGAAATTTTCGACGGAAAAAAATTTTTCTTGCTTTCGTTCGACGATTTCACATTTTAGTAATTTTTCTCTCTCTTTCTCTCTCTCTCTCTCTTTCTCTCTTTCTCCCTCTCTCTCTCTCTCTCTCTCTCTCTATCTATCTCGGATGATACGCATTTCGTGTTTCGAATAATAATAGGTTTTAGAAGAGGTAGGAGTTAGTTAAGCACATATCGTAAGTGGTAGAGGTGAAGATCGATTACATTTGCTCTCTATGCGAACGGTACGGCTGCGTGATAGAAATGATATAGAAACGCGCTATTAAAGGTTTTGCTTTCGATTTACCCTCGTAATCTCTTTTTATATCTATGTATGTTCGATTCGAGTCGATACAAGTGGTTTTATAGGTTAACTTTTCTCTAACGGTTACGTTTTATACGACGAAAACATTAACTTCAATAATAATAATAATAATAATAATAATAATAATAATAATAATAATAATAATAATAATAATAATAATAATAATAATAATAATAATAATATTGTATAAATTTAAATGTCAATTGAAAATTTTGTATTTGAAATTATAAAATATTATTATTATTATTATTATTATTATTATTATAATATTAGATTTGCGTAAAGTGTATCAAGTGTAATGCAAATACGTTTTATAGGTTATCTTTTCTTGAAACGATAAAAAAAGTTCGAAAAGTAGAAAGAAAACGCGTTGTCGAATGGAAAGGTTGCGTAATTAAAAGAAAAAAGAAAAAAAAAAAAGAAAGAAAGAAAGAAAGAAACACACAAGGAAAAATAATGCATAATTCTTTAATTGAAAGTTATAAAAGTGTATGAAAAAGTTTTTATAACGTTGTGACATTCGAGTGGATTTGTCGTTTTAATAAATTATCCTTCCTCAAACGGTAAAAAATAGTTTAAAGAACAAAAAGATACATGGCGTAATTAAGAAATTAATGGATTATTTTCGTGTTGAAGGATAGAAAATCTTTGTGAAAAAAGTTTATAACATTGTAATATTCCTTTTTTCTTTTTTTATAGGTTATCTTTTTTTTTTGTTTTTGTTTTTTTTTTTTTTTTTTTTTTTGAAAATATTAAAGTACGACAAAAGGATACATAACGCAAACGTTTTTAGTAAAAACATTTTATTAAATTAAATTAAAGAATAACAAAAATGTTTAAATATAGAAATAGGAAAATTTTTGAAAGAGCCTGTAGTGTTACGATAATCTTGGATATAAAGTCAAAGTCGTTGTTGAGAATAGATAAATAGATAGATAGATATATACTTACGTACATACATACGGTATGTACATACCGGTGTGTCGCATTGCCACGTGCACGACGTGCCGATTGGACGATGAGAATGTAAATATCAGTTGGTACTGAGTTAACCGGTCGAACGGACACGTTTCGTTTCAGAATCATTTCGTGTTTCTCTTCGAGAAACTTTACTACATAGGATTAGTACATAGACAAAGAAATTAGTTTGATCTCCTTGAACTTTTGTTGTGTACGTATATATATATATATATATTACTCCATAACTTAGTATATAGAAAAATAATTAATTGGATTCTTTTGTTGGACTTTTGGTATGTACGCATGTGTGTACTTGTATATGTGTGTGCGTGTATATATATTTGATGCATTTGTATGTACATCCGTAACTTGGGTCGATACCGTAAATCGTGCATATTACGAATGCGGATGAACTTTAAATCATTTAAAATGGAGTCAAAAAATATTTTTACTCATTCATTCTCGTTGTAAGTTTCGTTTTTATTTATTTATTATTTTTTTTTTTTCAAAGGTTCTTTGTATCCACATATTTGTCATTATTTTGTCTTTAAATTTTTTTCGAAGAATAATGGATCGTATGAAGGATGGTATTAGGAAATTGATTACGCAATCCCAATTATAATCCGCCATCTTACATAATAGTATTATTCTACTCGAAGCCGCCATTGATTTCTCCCTCTCCCTCCCCATGTTCCTCTTTTTATTCTTTTAATCCCATATTCTAATTGCGTTAACTTAAAACTCGTTTAGAAGTTGACATAGTGTCGCATATTAGAAGCGTTCGTAGAGATCAACTTGCTACAGAATTTATAAATAATATATTACTTGTGCTGATCTTCTATCATATATATATATATATATATATATATATATATATATATATATATATATATATATGCATAAATTATTGATTTCTTCGACGAAATTATATGAAATTAATTTAGGATGAATTACAAATGATAGATAAAAAAATTTAGCATTGGGATTGTGACACGAATATATCAATCGAGATGTACTTTATATTTATTTACAGTTAATAATTCGTGTAGGATTTTTTTGAGTGACAATAGTTACCTTTTATACACAGTAAATAGTTTAACATTGAATAACTACGGTATATAATCATTAAGTGTACAGCGTATAACGAGTATTCAATGTTGGATCACTTTAGTATACAGTGTACATTTAAATGTTGGATAACTATAAAACTATTAAATGTTGGATATTGGGTAACTATATCATTAGCGAGGAATGGAGTTAAGATTTAATTAAACAAACAATATTTTTTTTTTTTTTTTTTTTATAGAGAGCGAAGAAAGAAGGAAAGGAAGAGGAAGAAAAGAAAGAAAAGATAGCAAAGTGCAATGTCGTATCACCGCGGAGGTCAAACGGGCTCCGTAGCCGTGTCTTACAGTACCAGCCCAATGGCACCACATTCACCTAGCAGGCGATATTCAAGTGGCTCGACATCTTCGAGTACAACAACATCCGGAGTTGGAGGTGGTGGTGGTGGTGGTGGTGGCGGTGGTAGTAGTGGTGGTGGTGGTGGTGGTGGAGGTGCTAGTAGCAGCAGTGGAGTAACCGGTAGTGGAGGGAGCAGTAGTTCAACGTCCAAGTACAATTACACCTCAAGAGATACCCCATCGTCGCTTCGAGATCGTTCGAGCATTTATTCATCGTCCCCATCATCGACGATTCCTAGTCTTCGTTCCAGCTACGTTTCCGATTGCAGAAGATCTTATTGCCAAACTGGAAGGTAAGCCATCGTTTATGTTCATCGACATGACGCCAAGAAATATCAAGAAAATTTGAACTCGGTCCAATTGCGTCGTCGCTCTTTTCTTCATTTATTCACTTATTTACTTTCTTTTTTTATTTTTTATTTATTTATTTTTTTTATTTTTTTTCTTTTTTTTTTATTTTTATTTTTTTTTCTATATTATTTTTCCCTTTTGATTTTATACGATCGAAAAACACTTTATCAGATGTACGCGTTTTGTTAGGATCATAAGTATTTCGCAAGTCATTGCAATCTAAAGTCATTGTTCTTAGCATAATGCAACCAAGTCGTAATCAAAGTCAATGTAGTCGATAATAAAGTCAAATGAGTTGGTACGCGTTGATAACAGGAAAAGAAAAAATCCTGTTAATTAAAATAGAATGACGGAGGAACATTGTTAGATATTAACAATGTTGAGAAAAAGTGTTTGTCGGTCTACCGATTCTTATCGATAATTTTAGTTCTCTCACAGTTTTTTCTTTTTTCTTTCTTTCTTTCTTTCTTTCATTTCTTTCGATTTTCTCGCGTATTTTCTCGCGGTGTAATAATCGGTGGAAGGGTAGTAGCAAAATTTAGTACTGCGATTGGTGGAGTGGGAGGAGGGGTAGGTAGGTTTATGCAAGAGAAAAAGAAAAAAAGAAAGAAAGGAAAAACAAAGAAAAGCGCTTACGAAACGACGTTAAAATCGTTTCTGATCGATCGGCCCGCAGTTACTACTCATCGGCTACGACCAGCAGCCTCCGCAGGAGCTACTTGTCGGAGTACAGCCGACCTCAGTGCTCACCCTCAAGGTGAGCCTTTGCACGTGGCGGCGTCAGTAAGCAGCGTTCACCCCCCTAAAAAAATCACCATTTTATTATTATTTTTTTTTTTTATATTTTTTTATTTTTTTGCGTACTTTATCTAACACGCACATATAAATAACTCGTTCACGACGAAGACATTTTCGTTTTTATTTTATTTTATTTCTTTATTTCACTTTATTTCCAATTTTTTTTTTGTTTGAAAATGTTGTGGCTCACCTAGACATCGCCGAATCGACCCGATTCGACTCGATTGGTCTTAAAATTTCAATGGAAATTTAATGGTCGATCATATGCTTGCACCTTTTATGCTTTAGAAAATCGAACGTTCGAGGTAAAGAACGATAAGCTTGTAGAGAAAAGGTAAATGCATGGAACTTTGTATCACTTTTTGCTATGAGTTTTGTGTGACTATATTTTTTAACAATATATCATTAAATATCTCACATAGGACATACGCATAGACGAATAGAGAGTTAGAATATATCATTGGTATATGCTATCTTTTTGCGGATACTTACGAATATATATATATATATATATATATATATATATATATATGTATATATTTGTAGATGTATGCAAAAAAGCAATCGTTGGCCAGAGTCCACGAGCAAATAAAGGAACGCGCGTACGTTCGTAATATTAAGATCGGACAAATATTACAGGTCTTCGTACGGCGGTGATACAACTGGCATCGGTGGAAGCGTCTGTAGTACTTTGGCAAACGGCATCAGTAGCATCGGTTCCAGCGGGCGATACACATCGTCAACATCATCTTCCTACCTATCATCTTCAACCGCTTCCTCGAGGGATCGTACCTTGGAATCGTCGGCGTTACGTCGAGACATTAACGCGGACATCATTGGAAGGTGTTCGCCTTTGGTTTACGTACCTAGCGTCGTCCGTCACTCTTCTCAGAGTGGCACTCATCGTTGGAAGCAACAGCAACATTCGAAGGCAGCAACAACAGGGATTGGTGGTTCGTCTTTGAACGAATTGATCGGAGGGGAGGAACACGAAAGGAAACGAACGGGAAGTGTACGTCCCGAATCTTCACTCTCCTCGTCTTCCTCGTCGTCATCGTCGTCCGCCATCACAGGTGGTGGGCTTTGGTCGAGGTCTAAGGGGAGGCCACCTATCGCCGGCAGCACGGTGCTCACCACCGGTACGGGGCATGCACGCGCCCACAGCGCAACATCGTCCGTCGAGGTAACAATCGCCGGTCATCGGGCTGACGAGGACGATGACGACGACGAAATCGACGACGACGATGACATTGAGAACGACGACGACGACGAGGACGAGGAAGACGACGGCGACGTCAACGACGATAATGATTACGTGAACGACGAGGACGAGAACGAAGACGAGACTAACGAGCGCGATAACAACGACGACGACGACAACAACGAGGACGACGAGGACGACGAGAACGAGGACGTTGACGCGGCCATTGGGCCAGCGAATGTAAATGACGACGATGACGACGACGAGGACGACGATCGACGGAACGACAATAACAACAATAACGCCAACGGCAATCTCGACGGGAGCGGCAACAGGAATAATACTAGCAGCAATTCGGGCTCCAACGAGGAGGACGGATACGTCTACGAGCAGCTAGATTATAACGACGATCCGCGGCGCGACGATGACGACGCGGATAACAATCGTATCAACCGCCATCACCACCAACGCTCTCGTCGTTCGGTCAGCAACAAACAACGTATCTCCGTTTCCCCGACGGCCGAACGTAATGTCGCGGCGACCATAGCTGCCGCCATTGTTGCTGCCGTTAGACCGCGTAACGAGGGTGGTGCTGGCGGTGGTTTGATTCCTGTTAATCTTGACCTGCTAACTAATCTCGCTAATACTAA
Source organism: Vespa mandarinia (assembly GCF_050613455.1). Classification (NCBI taxonomy): domain Eukaryota; kingdom Metazoa; phylum Arthropoda; class Insecta; order Hymenoptera; family Vespidae; genus Vespa; species Vespa mandarinia. Next base: position 18,891,571 of record NC_140811.1, read on the forward strand.
TCCAAATAATACCACCGAGCATTTGATCGATAACGACGAGCAGAGTAGTCAACACAATTCCTCGCTCCAGTCGGACGATTTTGAGATCGACGATAACGAGGTAATACGTGGGGTCAACGAGATAGCCTCGATCGAGCCGGTCGATACTTATCGTCGGAATGTTCTTTCCTCTGGAAATCACGACATATTGGACGGTCTCAGTACCAAAAGCAATTCGCCCGTTAATCCATTCGATATCGAGGAAAATGACTTTGAGGTCAGGACTTTGTATACCGTACTTCAGAACGGTCTGTCGGGAAGAAACTCCGATGACCATTCCGACGATCCGTCCGTACCTTCGACGTCCAGCCGGCAGGAAGGACATTTCTCTGGAATCGACAGGAACACGGGGGCATCCGCTAGTGGTGGTCTTACCTCATCTTCCCCTGCAACACCTAACACGAGACAGCAAAGTCTCTATCGCGCTGGCAACGAGCAGTTCGTGAGTGTCGTTTTGATAATATCAAAGCTATCTACGTCGCTTCTCTATGGATCAAATTTGTTAAAGGAGGAAAAGTTGAAACCCTCCTTTTATTATCGGTTGGTATCGTCCTTTTAACCCTTTGTGTTTTGCTTTTCCTCCTCTCTGTCTATCTATCTATTTCTATCTCTCTTACTCTTACTATTAATCATACGATATTATATAAAAATAAGAACGAATACGACGAACTATGTTATTAAAGGCTCGAACGATGTATAACCCACCATGTGTAAAAAATATTCTTATTGTGAACGTATTAGTTTCGATACAAATTTCTTACTACGGATACTGTCTGTCGTTATGTAACATAGTTCTATGTTGTATAAGTCGTGTCCTCTCCACCACGCCCGTCATCTGTCGTATTACGTTGCTGTTTTATCTAACAGCTGCTATCTAACAAATATCAACCCATCAGATCATCCAACTTCTCGATCATTGGCGATCTAATATAAATTACTTAGGATATAACATTTGTTTAGGAAAATTTGATAAAATCTTATATAGACTGATCTCTTATCGTTCGATCAATTCTTATTGTTATATCTTCGTATCTTCGTCAAATTAAGATTCTCTATGTTTTTTGTATGTTAAAATTACGAGAGAGAAAGAGAGAGAGAGAGAGAGAGAGAGAAAGAAAGGGAAAAAAGAAAAAAAAAACAAAGAAAGACTAAGATTCAGTGGTGAGAAGAAAGAGGGCGTAGCTCGAAAAATATATTCACTTTGATTACCTCGTTCCAAACTCGTGTTACGAAACTTTGCACGTTTACTACTGGGTCCAAGTCACCAACTAGAGACTTTCATCTGCTAACCGTGAGCACCTCCGATTTTTATTTATAGATCGGAGCTCCTTTGCTACTTCTCTCTTGCTCTCTCTCTCCCTCTCTCTCTCTCTCTCTCTCTCTCTCTCTCTCTCTCTCTCTCTCTAGGAAATAGAGTTGCCAAGTAGAAATATGCCCATCGCGTATCATTCTCAAAGTGTTATTCGCGTTTCTTTAATCGATCGTTGTTTCATTATCATTCACAATCTTGAATATTGATTTAATCGCGATAAAAGACAAAAAGAAAAAAAAAAAAAACAGAAAAAAAAGAAGAAGAAAAAAAGACGACACGTGGCTAGGTTTTCTTCTTCTTTTCTTTATTTTGTGACTTTATTCGAAGAAGGTAGTCTAAACTAGACAGTTGAAATATTTTCCGCTTAGCGAGATAACTACTACGTCTCTCTTTAAAAATGAAGGTCACCACCATTTTCTTCTCGAAAACTCTCCTCGATCACAACGACTCGAAGATAATCTTTAACCCTGTTAAAAATCTTTACAAATCTAATAATTCTTCGAATTTGTTTGATAACTCAAAATATATACATATATATATCGTATCTTGATAAATTTCATTATCAAGTAATACATATATACATACGTATATATGTGTATATATATATATATATATATATATATATGTATATATTTTGGTGTCACGATTGAAAATATATTTTTCTTCGAAAGTGCCATTTGATATTCGCGTAAACTGGCTTACGTGGAAATAATTGGTTGGGTTTTGTGGTGTGCTTGGACGTTGATAGTACTAGTCTCTGTTTATGCATTTTTATTAGGCATCGTCGAGCCTTTGGCAACACAAAAACGTATATCGACTTATGTTCGTATGACAACGAATAACGTTGGTAATACGATATCTTCAAATGCCATTATATTTCCACTAGAGGTTAATCTTAAGGTAAGAGGATGGTATATATATATATACACACACATACTCACACATATATATATATAGTTTGTCCGTTGTTCTGTGGAAATTTGTTATTTTTTCTTTATATATTAAAAAAATATTTTCTTCTGTTATTTCTTCCTTTTTTTCTTTTTTTCTTTTTTCACTCCTTTAATTTACGTTGCACAACTTTGTATTAGGAACGTATTATTGTTCAGTCATTAGAAAAAATTATGTAATAAAAAATGTCAGTATTTGTAAGTGATTCAGTAAAAAGAAGAAGAAGAAGAAGAAGAAGAAGAAAAAAAAGAGAGTACGTTATTATCTAATGCAAGGTTGTAAGTGGATTTTGTGTGAAAAATATAGCCCCCTATGGACTAATCCACTGTACTTTTGTGATAATTCTTTTCGTCATCGCCGTGCAATGTTTTTTAGGATATATATCTCGTGTTTAGATCGTATAAGATATATATATATATATAATGTCAGATGGTAGTGATGATATAAGTAACACATTGTTCATTTAAAAATGTCATGTCATTTTTCTAGGAGGGCAGTCCAACCAATAGACCGGTGCGTAATCCATTCCAAGCTCATCGGGACGAAAGATGTGGCTTAAACGGTTTGCGAAATATCGGAAATACAGTGAGTAGAATATATTTGAATGAATAAACATTAATAAATTCCATGTAAGAAGTTTAATAATTCTATTTCTTTTCTCTCTCTCTCTCTTTCTCTCTCTCTCTCTCTCTCTCTCTCTCTTTCTCTATAGTGTTTCATGAACAGCGTGATCCAGTGTCTGAGCAACACCAGACCACTTTTAGAATACGTGATGAACGAATATTACTTGGTCGACATAAATACCACAACGTCGAGTATGAAAGGTGCTTTGATAAAAGCGTTCAGTCAAGTAATACAAGAATTGTGGCAAGTTGACGGGGATCACGTGGTCAATACATTAGCTTTAAAATCTCAAATACAAAGATTTACGCCACGATTCATGGGTTATAGTCAACAAGATGCTCAAGAGTTCCTCAGGTATTTGTTGGAAGGATTACACGAGGATGTTAATAGGGTCACCATTAAACCACAGCCGATTCATACGGACATACCTGATATGTATACGTAAGAGAATTCGTATATAGTTATATATATATATATATATATATCTTTTCGTTTTGTATAAAA
>NC_140811.1:18905000-18910000 GCF_050613455.1 Vespa mandarinia
TTATTGGATTCGTGTGTATAGGTGTATATACATATTATATATATATACATATATATATATATATATATATATATATATGTACATGCTAACGGAATTGAAGATTTTTTTTAGTTCTATGTCTATTTGTAGGCTCGTAAGTTTGAGAATAAGAAAAGAAAAAAATAACGTTTATTACATAGAGCTTAAAAAAAAAAATATCTTCTCTAAAAAACAAGATTTCCTTTCTCAAATATTATTATTAAGTAATTATTTTCTTCTTTCTCTCTGTCTCTCTCTCTGTCTCTTTTTCTTTTTCTTATCTACCACAATCTTCTAAATTATCGACGAACGATACTTTCTATGCATAAATTATTTATATAAATTGGCAATCGTGGAAATATATGTTTTATTCCATATATATATTTACATATTTATATATATATATATATATATATATATATATTTATATCGTTCACTGGTATCAGCTAGTTAAAGTAATCACTTTTCTCTCTTCAGTTTTATCATTAGGCATATATGTATACGTACGTTGTTCTTCCGTTGAGAACAGTTAGTACGATAAATTTTCTCAAGAAAAACAATGTCTAAATATAAATGGAAGAAAGAATATCTTACGAATGTGAATATCTTTTGCTCTAGTCTAAAACCATTGTTTCCATTCCTAATCTCTTTCTATAATAGTTTCTAAGCGATTCGAAAAATCCTTTTTTTCTTTTCTCTCTCTCTCTCTCTCTCTCTTTCTCTCTTTTTCCTTGTACAAAGGAAAGAGAAAAGAAAAAAAAAAAAAAGGAAAGGAATCATAACTTCAAAAAGTTTATAAAAAATTTTGGGAAAGTAAAAAAGAATAAAGGAGAAGTGATGAAAAGTACTGAAGTTTATATTTTGTAAACTTGCTAGAAGATAGGTTAGATGTAACTATAGGTATAATTGACGTGTTCGTTCGTGCGAGGTCAAAGAAACACGAAGGAGTAGTGACCCCGGTTACGCTAGAATAAATCGACCTAGGTGAGGCTAAGCTAGAATGCTTTCTAGGCGTCGTATCGTAATTCACCTAAGGTCAGTGCTATAATGTCGTACACGTTATCATCGTATAGTTGTTATTAAATGAATAGATAAAATTTTTGTTATATTGATATTATTTAGAGAGATTGGAATATATGAATTTCGATAAACGTATACGCATTCTTTTTCTCTTTTCTTCGTTTTTTTTTTTTCTTTTCTTTCTGCGACTTCAAACAGCCGTCGGAAAATAATTTTATCGAATTTTTATTTTACTTAGAAAAAGGTTACCCTTCACTTTTCGAATACGTTCATTCTTCTTCTTCTTTCCTTTTTTTTTTTGGTCCCTTTTAATAACTAAAATCGCAGTGGTGAAACAATTTTTCGAATTTATTATATCGAAGAGAAAACTCGATCGTGGGGGAAAAAAAGGAAAGCTAATAATAAGCACGATGATTGATACAGTCAGTAAGCACGGAGAAAAATATAAAAAATAAAAAGGTTCTAGTTAGATATTGAACGATCTAGGGTCCCTAGAAGAAATGCACGTAAGACGCATTTTCAATTTACGATATTTTGAATTTATTTTGTTTAAAAGAGAAAAGAAAAAAGTACGAAAAGTAAATAACGAAAAAATAAGGAATAAAAAAAGAATATATGTATATATATATACATATATATACTATATCTACTTAAAAAGTAAGAACACACGTGGTGTCGTAACGACCCACCCTTCTTTTGCATTCGCACCCTCGAAAACCGAGAGCAGTATGCTTTCCTGCAAGAGTACTGACTGACTGCCCCTTCCCTCCTTTCCCTTCCATTTCCTTCCCTTCCCTTTGAAGGTTTTTCCTTCTACGGATGCACGGGGCGGAGCCTCCGTCGTAGCTGCATCGAAAAGAGAATTTTCTCAGTGGCACGTAGCCCGGCCCAGTCGGATTCGTATTAGGGTCTTTCCTACATGAATGGCCGTGCCCCATGTTTTTTCTCTCTGTTTCTCTTTCTCTCTGCCTTAATGCACACACGCATACATGCACACATATGCATACAGAACGTATTATACAATACAATGGAGTAACTGGAGTTGTCCAACACTCTTTCAAATTTTTTTCAATTTTTTTTTTCTTTTCCTTTTTTTGTTTCTTCCTTTTTTTTGTTTTCTTTTCTTTTTTTTTGTTTTTTTTTTTTTTTTTTTTTTTTTTTTTACTTAACCGTACAAACGAATACGAATAATTCGTTGAGAACATTTTTTGATGTTTCGTACTGGTTGGGTCAATTATTTACTCTTCTTCGGGATATTTTATGATGCCAATTATTTTTTTCTTCTCTCTCTTGTTTTTTTTTTTTATTTTCTCAAATCGTAAAACTAACAAGCACAAAAAGTCCAGAGGAAAAATAGGATTTTTAAAAAAATCATCTAGAAATTTTCGATTTCCCCCTCCCCCTCAGACTGTTCGTGTTTACTTCATCGTTGATATTTAATTTTGTATAATTTTCTGTTGATAAAATATTTTATCATGCTTCGCATAGCATGTTAACCTCTTTATGTGTTTATTCATTTATGAATGGAGAGTATTTTGTGCAGTTTGTAACTAAGGTAATTCAATTTTAGAAAGTAAGTTTTACATCTCCGTTCATTTCCATAGTTTTCTTCTTATAAACTTGTTTTTTCTTTCTTTTGTTTTTGTTTTATATTCTTCAAATTAGTTATTGCCAGTCTATTTATATTTATGACGTTATTTCCATGGACAATAATAATAATAATAATAATAATAATAATAACAATTTGTAATTTCCAACATGGCGTCCCTTCACTATTTCGATTAAATTTATTGCTCGCTTTTGGTTAGTTCAATTTGTATTATTAAAAAAAAGAAAAGAAAAAAAAAAGGATTTAGTATACTTAATATATTTTTTAAAGTGAACAGTAATTTTTATGGATTAATTTATTTCGTAATTATTACACACACACACACAAACATATATATATATATATATATATATATATATATATATATATATATAGCTCATATATTTATGTCTGTTTCATTGAAAATATTTTTAAATAGAAAATATAGATAATATCTATTCGATATAAATTTCTTCCTTATTATTATTATTATTATTATTATTATTATTATTATTTCATTTTTCTCTTTCTCGTTTAATCATTTCTCGGATAATTTAATCGTCGTTCATAGCCGTCTCTTTGGAATTAGTTTCTCGGTCGCCGCCGGGAGGATCTTTCCGCCATTTTGAATCTTTCCGATCGGCCCCACCATTACCTCTTACGACAAAGCTTTTCCTCTTTGGCCGCACCCCCGGTTCAAAACGGAAAAGAAATTCGTCCAATCGAATGACATCGAATAAGAATTTGAATCCGAGGAAAATTTTTTCGCTTTTCTTTTTTTTTTTTCTTCTCCTCCTCCCCTCCCCTATCCCCCCACCCACTCATCCCTCCCACGTCCATATTTTCTATCAATTTATTTCGACCATTATCGTTAATTTATTATCAATCAAAAGTTAACGTTATTAAAAATCTTGATATTTTTTCTATTGGATATTTCTTATGGCATTGATCCAAATAATATTCTGTCATCTGGTTGAAATAATTATCTCTTAAATTTGTTTCACGTGAAACGGGCCGCCATTTTTCAAACGTATAAACGTTTAATAATAAACATTTCTATCGATTTATCGTTAATATTTTGTCAATTTTTCATTTTACTTCGAAATATCTAAAAGGGCTTGTTCTAAATTAACAAATAGAAAGAAAAAAAATCTATATGTAGGTGTACTATAATTTTTTTACAGTTGATTATTATTAGAACGAAAAAGGATTAAGAAAGGAAGTGAAAGCTCGTTCCCAATACAGGATCTTTAATATCAGGCATTTAATATGCTTCCTGCATCGTAAATAGTATCTGATCAATCTTATCTAATCGAATATTTACTATTTAACATATTAAATGAATTTTCTAAAAGGATTTCTTCAAATACGTCGAAATAAATTTTAAAAAGGCAAAATGATTCATTCGACAAAAAAATAGCATTCAAAAAAATTATATATATATATATATGAATGTATATATATATATATATATATATGGGTATAATACAATTTTTTTTTTATAAATATTTTATTAATATTATTCTTCAAGGGATCAATTATTATCACCAATATATTTTTATAAATAATATCGCAATATTGTGATATAAATTAAATATTAATTATATTATAAAATGAAACTCATAAAAATGATCATTGATATATATTTCGTGAAACACTTTAGATTAATTTCTTTAGATATGCCTAAAGTTACGTGATTCAGTATATAGAAAAAAAACTTAACTACATTATTCATCGCACTTCATGAAATACTTCGTATTATTTTCTTTTTTTTTTTCTTTATATATATATATATATATATATATATATATATATATATATATAATAATAATACCTAACTACATAATTTAGTACCTGCATAAAAAGAAACTTATCTAAATTATTCATCACTTTTCATATTAATATCTTTACATAAATCTAACTAAGCGATTTAGTAACATATAAATAACATTTTTATTTATTTTGATCAATGTCTTTAAAAATTAATAATAATTAAATGTTTAGTAAAATAAATATTCAATATCTACGAATGTATCAGTCACTATTTATAATAAAACATCACTAAAACAATCGGTATAAATAATTCAATTAACAATGATAAGGTCTAAGCTTTATTATAAATAATGACAATCTCTTTTTATATAAAATATTGACATTATTATATTTAGAAATATTTGATTTTAAAATACTGCCAGATCTTTCTATTAATCCGAGTATACATAATATCGACCACTCATATATATTACATATCGATATTTCATAATAAATACTGCTTATTTATTCGAAATAACGATTAAAGAGTTGTTTAAAAATACCGATTGAAGAAATCGTACCGGTTAATGGAAAAAAAAGAAAAAGAAAAAAAAAATAGAAA
>NC_140811.1:18915000-18932500 GCF_050613455.1 Vespa mandarinia
TAGACTTTCTAATGTCTGTATATAAAAAAAAGAAAAAAAAAAAAAGGATACAGCAAGATATAGATAAATATACAGACAGACCGATAGATATGAGGTAGGTAGGTAGGTAGGTAGATAGATAGACAGACGGATAGATAGATAGAGATAGAAAGGGAGAAAGAGGGAGATAGAAAAGAGAGAAAGATAGAGAGAAAGAGAGAGAAAGATAGAGAATTTTGCTGGGAGGAGGGGGGAGCGAAAGAAAAAAAAATGGGAAAGAAAGGTAAAAAAAAGAAATTAAAAAAAAAAAAACTTAGGAAAGGAGGTGCGGTCGTGTGTACGATGTGGAAGAATGGAAACACGGAAGCAGAAACTAGTTCCGGCTAAGATCAATACCTAAGTTGTGCAGCGGACCGTCTGGCGCAAGGCTCTTTGCTTCTCTAACGCGCGTGCGGCCGCGTGTAGGCGCGTGTACGCGCCGCGTGCACTATTCTCTCTCGACTATTAGACTGTGCGTGCTCTATCACCTAGGATTAACCTAGGACCTATGATGTACTCTCAAGGCAGAAGCTTGACGGCACCAACCATCGCGGCAACGATCTTTCTTCCCCTTCTCTCAGATATCATAGTTTATAAGGGGGCGAAATTAGATGAAGCGGGAAAAGAAGGGAAGAAAGATTTTTCGATAGAATAACGTTTACTTTTTTTCATACGATTTAATAATAATCCATCATTCGATCTCTCCTGATGATTTTCAATTGATTTCAAATTAAATCGAATGTTTGATAATTCTTTAGACGCAATCTTTTTTCTTCTTTCTTTTTATTATTATCATTATTCTTGTTGTTGTTATTGTTATTATTATTATTATTATTAATACTATTTTGTTTTCTATTTAATTCGTAATTGTAATTATCTGTTCAGTGATGTAGAATTTTTTATACTTTGAATGAAATAGTATCGTTTATAAGATTTTCGATCGGTTTTAGATTAGATTGAGTATTAAAAATGTTCGATCTTCTTCAAATGGGATCTTTTTTCTTCGTTTTATTTTTTTTTCTGCTTAATTTGTTTTAATAATCCGTTAATGGTGTAGAATTTCTGCCTGTATAATGCGAATGGTGTGGAGTATGGATGAATTAGAATCGATCCTGTAATTTCCGCTCGGTTTAAATTAGTTTAGATATTAATAATGCTAGTTCTATTACATAGGAATCTTAATTTAATAATAATAATAATAGTAATAATAATAATAATAATAATATAATAATAATAATATAATAATAATAGGAATGATAATTTTCTGTTTCATTGATTCCAATAATCTATGATATTATCGAACTTAATCTATATAATACAATAATTAAGTAAATAGAAAATAAATAAAATTAGATTGGAAAAAGAAAAACTAATAATAGTAACAACAACAACAACAACAACAAGAACAACAACACCAATAATAATAATAATAATAATTGTAATAATAATAATAATAATGATAATAATAATAATAATAATAATAATAATAATAACGAGCCGCGTAGTAGTACGTATGAAAAGAAAACCATTCGTCGATGGTGTCGCCCAGTGACGTTGTCGAGGACGCCGATCCGTTGGCTCAAACGGTGCACGGAAGGAGGCCGACGAATTGCATCGAGCTACGAGTAAGTAGTAGGATAGAGAGGGAGGGAGTTGGATGCATTGATGGGAGGGGAAATAGGATGGGAAGGTTCGTCCCTGGAACGTAGTTCATTCACACGAGCGCGTCGTCGTATCTCGCTAAATATAATATGGCGGTGGTGGAGGCCGAGATCCTCTAGCCCATCCGTCTTTTCCCAAAATCTCTTCTCCTGCCCCCACCTCACCCTATCTAACCCCACCCCACCCCACCCCCTCATTCCACCACTCCCCAATCTCTCCAACTCGTGCTTCTTTTCTTTTTTCCCTCAACCTATCCCTCTCTACTACTATTACTACTGCAGCTGGTGTTGTTGCTGTTGTTCCTCGTCTCTCTCCCTACTACTATTACTACTACAACTACTACTACTACTACTATTACTTCTTATCCCTTCTATCCCTTTTTTTTTTTTGCAAACGAATGCACCCAAATTCAACGCCCCTGCGATTACGTTTCATCGTCGTCTCGCTACGCAACGCGATCCAGACGCGTTCTGTGGGGAGGAGGATCTCTTATGCACTCTGCCCTAACCTTCGTTGCAACTACTATTACAACACTACTACACTACTACTATGGTTACTACTATTGGTATTATTACTATTATAATTATATTAGTACTACTGCGACTACTGCTGCTGCTACTACTACTACTACTATTACTATTGCTCCTGTTGCTGCTACTTCTGACACTATTACTATTACTATTATTACTACTATTGCCACTACCGCAATCATCATATCATTATGATAGATTTTGCATTCGCTAACTTAACATTCTCCTAACATTTCTGATAAAAACGAACAACAATCTCTTCCGCGAGAATTTATATATAGTTAAAATGTATAGATTTTTTTCTTGCTCATGTTAATTTTTGATTGCGTCTTATCTTTTTTTTTTTTTTTTTTTTTTTTTTTAGATCGTCTATCATTTTTCTTTAAAGCCAATCATATATTCAGAAGGTTTTTAATATTTTGGTGTGCACGTAATCGTCTTCTTCTTTGATGTTAATCAGTAAAGATCTTCAAATAGAAATAGTTTAATTAATCTCGCAATATGTCACGTTTCAAACATCATTACCAAAGATATACATAAGTACATATATAACATAAGTACATACAATATACATATGTATATTTCATATTCATTATTGACTCTTGTAGTCTGTGTATTCCTATTTGCGTTTCCTTAACCATACCGGAAACCCTTTCAACAAGTGGTTGCGTTGACGAGATGCTCCGTAAAGAAATATTTTCAAATCTTGTCCTACAATGCACATCAATTCTACATATTATTATTCTTCCTTTCACATATGTGTATTAATTTCAAGCAATGAAAAAGAATTGGGAAAAATTAATTTCGATTATTTATTACGTATGCAGATATATAGTCGCGTTAGTACGAACCAATTAAAACCGTTCGAAAATATAAATCGCGTATTGAAAACGGACGAAAATAAACTATATAACGAAGACGATGAAAATTTTTGAAAAAGAATAATTAATCAAAGACAAAAATGGCTCGATCGAATATTTCCTCAGTTTTAAATACAATATATTTTTCTTTCTCTCAAATGCACAACACACACATACACACACACACACACACACACACGCACATATATGCACGCACAACTTAAAAAATATATCAATTCAAAGCCATAGAAAAAGAGAAAAACGTTTAAAAAAAGAAGAGAAAGAGAGAGAAAAGTGGTAAATCGAAAATTAATTTTCATTGGGTGATAATTTACATTGCGTAAATAAAATCGCATCGACAGTAACCAACCGTGATAATTTAAAAATATAAATTACGATCATTTTTATGATCGTCGGGTAGACGATAATAAATAAAATTTTATATATCGTTAAACTATTACGTTAATTTTTCAATAAGAATTAATGATGATAATGATAATGATAATGATGATGATGATGATGATGATGATGATGATGATGATGATGATGATGATAAAAATAAAAGATGGCGATTGAATTTTCCGTTTCTTGCAGGTCTCTACAATGATGAACGAAGGAGAGGACCAGGAAGGAGGAGGAATGGTTATCATTTGGAATGAATTGGATCAAGTCAGAAGAATGGAATAGAGAAGAGAGAAAGAGAAAGAGAAAAAGAGAGAGAGAGAGAGAGAGAGAGAGAGAGAGAAAGAAAGATAGATAGAAATAAAGAAAGAAAGGAAAGAGAAGGAGGAGAGAGAGAGAGAGAGAGAGAGAGAAATAAAGAAAAAAAGAAAGAGATAGAGGTAGAGAAAGAGACAGACATCTCTCCGACGAGAGCGTACATCGTTAATGGAAATAGACGTTATCAGCTCTATACTTGATGACACTAACCCGTAGATCCGAACTTGTGGGCTTTTTTATATGCATACCGCAAGCTCCTATCTACCGGTACATGTAGTCAGGCCGGCGTTAAAAGCTCTCGGACGGAGATCCTCTTCCTCCTCCCGACCCGCAACCCCCACTCTCTCTCTCTGTGACCTCCCAAATAATACTTACAGCACTTCCGGTTTAAGAGACGCCTAACTCTTCTTGTCAAGTTATTTCCTCGAAAGAGAGAGAGAAAGACAGAGAGAAAGAGAGAAGAAAAAAGAGAAAAAGAAAGAGAGAGAGAGAAGAAGAGAGAGAAGGAGAGAGAGAGAGAGAGAGAGAGAGAGAGAGAGAATAGGAGTAGGAGGAAGAGAGAAAAGGAAAGAAAAGAAAGGAGGGAAATGAAAGCGGATCGTACTCCCATTTTTGTTTTTTTGTTTTCTTTTTTTTTTGTTTTGTTTTGTTTTTAGTGCCTACCGGATACATTCGATATGCACGCACACAGAGAGATATACATACACACTGTAATTATGTGTATACATACACATATACATATACACGTAGATACATGCACGCAATTTCGTAATGTTAAAAAGTTAAATTTAAGAAGGTATCGAATCAAGTGTAAAAAATAAAAAAAGAAAGGGATAAAAGAGAAATTAAAAGAAGAAAAAGAAAAAAAAGTGTCACACCGAAATCTCGACAATTTTATAATATATCATAATGTGTTATAATATAAATGTTTCCAAAATGCTATATTGTTACTTATCGATATTGATAACGAACTTGAGGTCAATACTTTTGTATAGATCTTTAGTTTTGTCTTCTTTTACATTTTTGTTATATGAAAAAAAAAAAAAAGAAGAGACAAAATAGTTATTATACCATAGAGTAAAATGAAAATGTGGTTGGAGTAAAAAATTTTAAGAAAACGGAAATGAACTTTTTTGTTCATTTTCTTTTTCTCGTTTTTCTTTTTTTTCCTTTTTTTTTTTTTTTTATTTTTTTTTAATAGCTTCATACCCGTACATTTATTTTTATTAATTTTTATCTTTATTGAGAATCACCAAATAACAGTCCATGCGTTATTAAACTACACAACATACGTGCCTACACATACATACATGAATGCATGCGTACATGCATACATGTACACATATGCAGCATAATGGTAATAACCACGAAATCGTGAAAATACTTTACTAACTGCATACGTACACACACACACACACACACACACACACACATATATATATATATATATATTTGTACTCCGATAGATAAGAGGAATGAAAAAAAGGAAAGAAAGGGGAAAAAAAAATAAAAATCGGACAGAAGAGTACGTAAAATAATCGAACGATTTCGTAAGCTCGTTTATTACGTAGAAGAAAACGTTCGACTGCGGTGTGGAGCGGAGAGGAGTGGTGAGAAATGGAGTGGAGTGGAATGGAATGGCGTGGAGAGGTGAGGAGACGAGAGGAGAAGAGAGGAGGGTAAAGGAATGGTGGAAAGGAGTGGAAAGGAGAGGAGAAGAGAGGAGAGGAGAGGAGAGGAGAGGAATGGAATGGAAAGGAGAGGAGTGGAGAGATGAGAAGACGGAAAGGAGGAACAAACATAAACACACACAAACACACACACACATACGAAAAAAAAAGAAAAGAAAAGAAATGGAAAGAAAAGAAAAGAAAAGAAAAGAAAAGAAAAGAAAAGAAAAGAAAAGAAAAGAAAAGTGTGTACGTGTATAACACAATGTATTTGTTCCCCCACCCACCCACCCCCCAGCGGCGGCGCCTGGGTGAGGTAGTAGGTTGTATAGTAGGGAATGGAAATTCGCGATATACGAAGTCCACTGTACAACTTGCTAACTTTCCCGGTCGTCGGCGTCTCGACGAAGAGGAATCTCACACAGATACAAATAACAAACAAAGAGAGAGAGAGAGAGAGAAAGAGAGAAAGAGAGAGAGAGAGAGAGAGAGAGAGAGAGAGAGAGAGAAAGAAATTATAAGGACGAGATTATATTACGTACCATTATTGATTATCGTAAATCTTTTTATTGTCTTACGTCGTTCACTATATCATTTACGAGGAGGAAAATAAAAAAAAAAAAAAAGATAAAAAAAAAGACGAAATCGAGATCAAGAGATCGAGAAAGGAAAAAAAGAAAAAAAAAAGAAGAGGGTGCTTATGTTGCAGACGTATGAATAACAAATTGGATATGATTATCGGGAAAAAAAAGAAAGAAAGAAAAAAAGAGAGAGAGAGAGAGTGAGAGAGAGAGAGAGAGAGAGTGATATAAAGTAATTTTTTAAAGCATGTTTCAACGTGTATACTTAATATATAGATACATATATATATATATATATATATTTATATTTATATATATATTTATATTTATATATTTTTATATATATATTTATATTTATATATATATTTATATTTATATATTTATATATATATATATATATATTTATATTTATATATATATTTATATTTATATATTTTTATATATATATATATATATTTATATTTATATATATATTTATATTTATATATTTTTATATATATATATATATGTGCTCGTTAGCCAATAGTAATAGTCAGACTTGAGCTCGCTACGTCCGTTCGTCGATTAACTTCGACGAGCAATTTTAATACAACATGTCCGACTGAATTACTGGATAATATCTATTATAAGTGATATCCTTGTCAAATCGTTATTGTAGGAATAGTATACGATTAGAGTAATTTAACGTTATATTTCTCAATGAAATATATATATATATATATATATATATATATATATATATATATATATATATCGTATGAGACTCTAATGCAATAGGCATAACTCCTGCGTATATATAGATATATATCCTACGTAATATAGATATAACATTTAATATCATTGAATAATTTACATTCATTCATTCAATTATATCCGTATAATTTAATGATTTATTTTAATGATCGATTCTTTTTTTAATACTCGAAAAAAGAGAAAGGAAAGAAAAAATGATTCTTGTCGAAATAATAGAAACTGTGAGAAGTGAAAGGAGAAAGGAACGAGAAACTTATATGAATAATATATTTATCGAATTCATTATATATAAATTATATATATATATATATAATATATTAATAATGATATATATTTTTTTAATCTCATAAAAAAAAAGAGTAAAGAAGCAAAAGAAAAGGAGGGGGAAGAGGAAAGGAACGAGATATATATATATATGTATAAATATATAATAAAAATGTTATATAATTGAAAAATATAAATGTATATAAATATATATATATATATTTATATACAATATTTATATATATATATATATATATATATATATATATATACAAATGTGCATATATATATGTATACATTTATATTAAAAAAAAAATATATATTGTGTATATATATATATATATACATATAGTTAAATAGATATATAAATATATTATAGATAAAGTATATATGTATAATGAAGTAAGAAAAAGGGCAATGGCGGGCGGGCTGATAGTAAAGCCTGCCGCGTCGCCGGTTCCCTGAGACCCTAACTTGTGACGTCGCGTCCGATATCTCACAGGCTAGATTCTCTGGTATTGGCGATGAGTGCTGCCTTTTGTCGATCAAAAGTCAGTTTTAACGACAGAAAGAGAAAGAAAGAAAGACAGAGAATGAGAAAGCGAGCGAAAAAGAGAGAGATAGAGAGAATGAGAGAGCGAGAGAGAAAGAAAATGGTCGGCTTTCGTTCAGAACACATGCACACACACACACACACACACACACACACATCCACGAATTTATGCGAACATTACGACCGCCATAATGTATAGAATAGAAAGAATTAATCCTAATTCGTAAATTGAATAAAAAGTTCGCGTACGAGAGAATGACAGAAAAAAAAGAAAAAAAAAAATAAAAGAAAAAAAAATTGTTCCAGCTCAGCATAAAAAACATTTGATTTTTGATTCTGTGTAAATAATAATTTTGTAATGATAGACGGCCATTTTAAAAAGAAATGTAAAATATATGTTCGATTTGATGAAAGATTTTGTAGAAAAATTGATTGGATTTTTTTATTCTTTTTTTTATCCTTTTGGTTTGTTTTTTTTTTTTTTTTTTTATTTCTTTTTTCTTCTTTTAAATCGTGCAATTGTAGCGTTCAACATTTAACGTTAACCAATGGCTCCCTGTGAATGTTCAGTAGTGCGACGGATTAAATTAATGAAATAGCTTCTACGTATCGTATCGATGCACAGAGAAGCATCATATTGACACGGTAAACGACATCGTATTACACATGAAACGAAAACTGCGAAGAAGAGAATGTCATTCTATATATATATATATATATATATATATACAGAACATTTTATATATATATATATATATATATATATATATATATATTTGTATATGTATTATATAGTTTAAAGATTATTAAGAAATAATAATATTATAACACAGCGATAAAATGTATCGATATAAGTGTAACCATAACTTTATTTTTCAACAATCAATTTCATACTTCGCAGATTATCAAAATACATCATATATATATATATATATATATATATATATATATATATATATCGGGATTCAATAATAATTTTTTACATAACATAATAATAATAATAGTACTAATAATAATAATAGTAACAGTAGTAATAATAATAATAATAATATAAATTAGGCATAGAATATCTGGATATCATTTTACATCATTAAACTTTTTCGTTGTCCTCTCGTCCATATTATTATATTCGTATATATTACTTCTTAAAATGTTTAAATCCTTAAGATATTTCAAAAAGATGGAAAGAAAAGTAAAGTAAAAGAAAAAAAAAAAGAAATGTTAAGATTATTCTAAGAGACCCAAGTATATGTTATTTTGTGTATGTATACATATATATATATATATACATACATATATACATATATATATCCATATGTATATGTATATATATATATATACTCTTTCTCTATAAATTAATTAGATTATGTTATGTTAGATAAAATTATCTCTCAAAAATATAAAAATGTAATCATTTAAAGTACCTTATATCTTCGTCGTATAAAAAAAAAAAAGAAAAAGAAAAAAAAGAAAAAAAAAGGAAACAAAAAGAAACGAGGCGCACTTTTTAAATCTCATCAAAAGTAACGTCTACCTTCTTCGACTAATTTACTTAATTCAGCGGCCGAATAGCCCAACAATTGTTTCAAATCGCAAACGAACTTGTAAACGAATCTCTTCCCGTGTACCTTAGATATCATATCACCGTCATAATAATAACGAAGTGCTCGACTTAATTTTTCATAATTCATCGATGGTTTATTTTTACGCGCGCCCCATAATTGTGCAACTGCTTCTGGTTGAGTCAATTTAAATTCTCCTTCGGTTCCTACCCATTGTATAGCACCTCTGTGTTCACGATCCGTCAATAATTCCAATAAAAATTGCCACAATTGTATTTGTCCGCTGTTTACTGAACGACTCGACGTTGCTATTGTGATCGGTGTCGAATCAATATTCTCCAATGGTACACTGACTACTCTTGTTTGTTGATTAACAACTGGCCGTGTTTTAGGATTCTTTTGATTACGTACTTTCATAGTTTTGTTCGTAGTATTTTCACTGACCGACGTTGGAACGTCCTTTTGTACAACAGCTATGAAAAATGAAGAAAATATATATATATATATATATGCTTGTTTAAATAAATAAATCTTAAAAATAAATCTTTTTTCTCTCTCTCTCTCTCTCTCTCTTTCTTTATCTTATTATATCATAACTTACCGACGAATTTACATTTTCGTAATAATTCCAAATGTGTCCAGAATACATCACCGGGATCAAGAGGAACCTTGCTCTGAAATTCTTCAAGTGTTAGATTGCACAATTGTGCACCTGTTATATTCCAATCGGCTAAACGTAAGGAAACCAAATTGAATTGTCTAACGGCCCATTGAAGCCAATGTTTCACGTGTGTTTGTGACCAATCTTTTGGATCGGCTGGTATCTTCAAGCGTTCCTTTGAGATAATAAATTATTATATGTCAAATTAATGATAGATTATTAATAAAACAAAAAATATAATTCATCGTATTTTAATTTTTATTTCAACGTATACGTTTATACCTGCTCTTTCTTATATTGTGCATCTACCATCCATCTTATCACATTTTGTTTATTTTCTTCGTTGAAGGATGTTATTGCTAGAATATAAATAATCGATTGATTTCTGAATCTATCATTAGAAATTGAAACTTACGTACAATTATTTTCTGCAAGTTCAATGTAATCTTCCGCAGGTTTTAAAACGTCTACTATGTTAATACGTTTTTGTAATGCTTTTATTTGAACATTAACTTGAACAAGACCTTCACCTTGCACGCATTGATCGACTAAATTTTTGTGACATTCGAGCTGTAAGAACGTTTACAAAAATAATCTTAATTTATTATTATTACATATAATTATTATTTTGTTACATGAATGATATATTTTCAGATAACTTTAGGCAAAGATACAAATGCTATTGGTATTATGATAGGAGCTTTGGTTGATATGATAATAAACAAATACCCAGAGCATATTGTGCAATGTTATTTTTCATACTTACCATTTGTGCATCTTGCAACCAAAATGAATAATCGGTAAGCTCGACGCCCAATCTCTGTTCCAAAAGATTTCTTAGAGTGGACAGTGGTTCTCTAATATCCATATGTTGCATAAGAATCCCATCGTTACAATCATCGCTATTGGTACTACCTTCTAAAGAAAAACTTGGTTCAACTTCCAAGTCTGAATTGTCCTGTTGAAATTGTGCCATTATATCGTCATCCTGAGACAATATAGCTTCTGGTTCCATTTTGATACGTTTTATCATTGCATATTCAGATTCATCGTCCGTATCAAAACTGTTTTGCAATATACATAGATAAAAATTAATATTACACGGATATGAATGTGATAAGAAAAAAAGAATCGGTAGAAAAAATTTTCAGGTTATGATACGTGAATCATTAAAAATTAAAAAATAATCATAAATGTTTTACCCTTTTTCTGAATTCTTTCGACGAATTCCTAAATCCATCGAGATACGAATGGTATTTAAAGATATTTAACAATAACGTAAATCGTATAAATAATATTTACTTTTGAACATAATATGACTAAAGGCGTCGTCACGCTCTCATACACTTCATACGTTGAGTCGTCGAATGAACGTAAACAAGCATAAAACTACGAGAATATTATTTTCCTCGAACTTATTTACAAATTTTCCGTTATACGTAATTTACTCACACGTAATAGAAAAAATAATATTTGTAGTAAAATTCGATATTGCAAAAACAATGAAATCACTCATACATTCGTGACGTATTCCCATGAATCAAAAGTGGCGCGCTCAAGCGTCAAAGAACTGAACTAAAAATATCATACCGGAATAAATCAAAAAGAAAAAGTACTTTCAATAATGAAATATATATATATATATATATATATGTATGTATATATATATATACATACATAAACGCACACACATGTACATACATTTTCATATCAATAATATTTATTCAACGTAATTTAACATTGAATATTACAAGTAAGAAATCAAATGGTTGTCCCATTATTTACCTAAACACATATCCATTACTATATTATAAAGTTTTTCGCCAAGATATGCAAATGTTTTTGATTTTTCGCAATGTTCCAAAAGATTATTACTAAATTTATCTTCTCCATAAAAAGCACCGGCCAAAGCTCCTGTCATACTACCAATAGTGTCTGTATCTCCGCCTAAAGTTATCTGAAAATATATCATGCATGTAACAAAATAATGATTATATGTAATCTTATAATTATATAAAAGAGGATAACTTACGGCATATTGTATAGCTCTTCTAAGTGGATTTTCAGTTTCTATACCTTTGATAGGCCGTTGCGCTCTTAAGAAACAAAATATTGCTGTAGGTACAGAATAAAGAGCTGCAATACCATTACCAAGTTGCCGAATAACTTCTTCGTTCGTAACGTTTTCCTCCGAGACAATTAATTTTTGTAATATATCTAATTTCACCTTGTAAGGTTGTGGTTCAACTAAGTCTAAACTATAAGGAAACTTATGACGAAATATTTACAAATGACAATTCTTATTCTATATTATAACTTACCCTTCTTCATCTTTCTCTATTTCCTTCATTTTATCAATAAGTTTATTAATGAAATCTGAAACATTTAATTTATTGGATGGATCTAATTGAAGACATTGTTGAATAGCAATAGCCTGAAAAAATAAATTTGTAAAATATTTGCAAATAAGTTTTAATTTATTCCTGTGAAAGATTTCTTATCTTACCTGCAATATAGCACCATCGATGCCAATTTTGTGAGTATGAGTAATTTCAGTAGATCTCCTTGTTCTATCTATAAGTTTATCGTTATCTTTATAATAAAATAATGCTATAGGTGCAATCCGCATAGCACCCCCATTACCCCAAGAACCTTGCCCATTAAATTGTTCCCTCGCAGGAAGTAAAACATCTTGAAACTTATTACCACGTAATTTCTGGAACACCTAAAAGAGATTATTTTTATTGTTATTATATCATATACGATGAGGATATATATATACAAATATATATATATATATATATATATATATATATATATATATTTAATTAAATTACTTCAATTAGCCAATACATTCAAAGTCTTTTCATACTAACGGTTACAACACCAGCCCCATAACCACGATTTGGTTCCTGATAATAGCTTTTCACAAACCTTTTTGCTAAATCAACGAGGTCTAAGTCGCCTTTTTCAATTAAAGATTCAGCCACACTTTGTGTCATTGCTGAATCATCTGTATACTGCATAACTGGCGCTAGACGAAGTTAACCAAAAAAAAAAAAAAGAAAAGAAACAAGTACATAGTAATAACGGTGTTGATTATAACATCTATATTTGTATATATTATATGATATCTCAATAAAAATGTTAATGTTACATATCTCGGTATCATCTAACCTTTAAACATGTTTCCTTCTAATTTGTCAAAAGATTTTTGTAAAACTTTCGTCATGCCGGCCGATAATAATTCTTCATTTTCGTAAGGACTACCAAGACAGTCACCCATCAAAACACCTAACATCGAGCCACGAAATTTACTCTTTACTAATTGCAAGTCCATTTTTCCTTTATATTTCTATTTTATTTTCTTTTTTTTTTTTTTTTTTTTGATAGGATAAACGAGATCCTCCTATCGTTACGTCTTACTAGCAGAAACGCGTAGATCCAACTAAATCCATCTCTTACTAGATTTTTCATGAAACCGATATGATATAAACTTTCGAATTATTATGAAATAGCTTTGGGTAATATAATAGAGCAACTTTTTTTTTTTTTTTTTTTTATATAATTAATCTTCATTCATTTATACACATATAAATCGTCTCTATTGTATTTCTCCGTGTGACATAAAAACATAGTTAGTTGATCGTAGTAGTAGTAGTAGTAGTAATAGTAGTAGTAGTAGTAGTAGTATTATCAATAGTAGATCTATTTATATATGTATTTCAAAGAAATTTATTAATGGAAAGCTTCTTTAAAAAAAGAAAAAGAAAAAAAAAGAGTATTTCGTAACAACGTAAAAATTCTAAAATAATAATAGCTTTGATTTAATATTTCTCTGAGTTGGAAAAATATATTGTCTATTTTGTTGAATAAACAATATGAAACATAATAAGCACGTAGAATTCATATTTTTCGATCAAGAACAAGAAAAAAAAATATATATATATATATACATATATATATAAAAATATGATTATTTTAAATAAAATTTATCGGTTTGGTTCAAAAGAGAGAGATTTGCATGTGACATTAGAGTTTCAAGGATGACTACATCGATTCGATTAATCGACGATACTATGATATTTTCAGTTACCTACGGTCTACTGTTAATCAACGAAAATAATAAAACTCAACAAAGACGAATACCGATTGGCTATTGAAAGAACGTTCGGTATAGCGAGAAGCAAGTGGCGACGTTAAATGCGACGACATTGATTGGTCAATTCGGCGTCGAGAGATTAACGTGGTGGGGGAATAGAGCGTCGTACGGCGCGCTCTACCCGGGCAATCAGTGTACCGCCGGCCGCGTAGTCGATCGGTCGGTTTGTACTGTTTTCCTTCGTGGGAGTTTCGTTTCGACGTCTCCGTTTGATCTCTTTCTCTCTCTTCAATTTTCGATAGTATCCGTTTCGAAAAACGATTGAAAAATTTCTCCCACTATTACGTTTCTTTAAAAATACAAAACGATTATTCCTCGTTCATTAAACAATTAGAATTTCTTACGTCTAAGAAATATATTCGTTCGTTTATTCTCTTTTAACGGCGTTTTTTTATTACGAGAACCTGAATAAACTTTACACTCGTGAAACAAACTATCCTTCTCATCTTATACGGAGCCAAAGAGAGAGAGAGATAGAGAGAGAGAGAGAGAGAGAGAGAGAGAGAGAGAAAAAGAAAGAGACAGGAAAAGGTGATCTGTGAATGAATTGTTATCAAATTGAGAAGTACGGTTATATATATATATGTATATGTATATATGTATATATATATATGATTGAAGAAAGGGAAATGTCGAAGGGACAAGAAGGTCGATTCTTCTTCGATAATTAATATCTTAGAAGACAATACCCTTATTGAGAGAAAAGTGTAGTATATATTGCAAGAGAAAGGGAAGGAGTGAGGGAGTCAAGCGAGAGGGGCCAAGAGAGGAATTCCATCTATCTTCGCGCAGGTACGTGTCTCGTTACGTTCCGTTCTGTTACTCTCATGCCATTTAGATACTTAAAGCGATTTTCTCATTTCATTATATTCTTATTATATTTCTCATTCTAATGTTTATATACAATTCAACGTAATAATGATTAGAAATCTCTAATAATTGAAATTTTGTAATTTTTATATTGACATCATTGACATCATCGAAATCGTATATTATATATATATATATATATATATATATATATATATATATATATGTTATTTTTTATTTTTATTCATTCAATCATTGCTCTATTTTACGAGAAATAATTTCTTGCCAACCAACATCGATACCTCCATCTTTCTCCAAATATTTTGCTTTGATCTATATATATATATATATATATATATATAAAATACACAGGATATATATGTATATGTATATATGCACTGTCCATCGTCGTCTATTTCGTATATATACACACACGTATACACGCACTAGCATGGCTCAAGCCGTCTCGTACGGTCATAAATGTTTCGGCCATGAACTCCGATGATCGCTCAATGAACGCATAACGCACGTGTAAAATCCTATTCTCGTTATTTTCCCTCTCTGGAACGATTTTTTTCTTTCTTTTTTTTCCCCTTTGTTTTTTTCTTTTTTTTTATTATTTTTTTTTTTTTTTTTAATTTTTCATTCCTAGGATTAGAAAAAGTAAAATTCAAAAACCATTTATAGAAATAATCAACCTACGTAGTCTCTCTCTCTCAAAAAAAAAAAAAAAAAAAATTTGTAATCGTAATTTATATAAGTATATATATTTACGGAAGTTCGTGATGAAAACAGAACGAAAAATGAAAAAAATAAAAGTGACTAATTAATTGAATAAACAATATATATATATATATATATATATATGTATATATATGTATATGTGTTTGTTTATTCAATTATTCAAAATAAAGTAAAATCGAAGTAATTAAATCCAAGAAAGAAATATGTGTATACGATTTATACACTTTATTTTGACTAGCGTAGTAATCGAAAGAGATACGCAAGTACCATAGAGGTTATACATAGAAAGGAAAAGGAAGAGGGAAACAAAATTGAAAAGAAAAAAAGAAAAGGAGAAGAGAAAAAAATGAAAAGAAAAGAACAACAGGCAAAGCAAAAGAATAGAATTTATTGACACTCGTGTTATATACGGTTCGCCAACCATTTCTCCCTTCGCATTTTTATTTGTCCGCGGTCAGGATTAAAGCTCGACCATGTTTTCTTTCATCTCTCTCTTTCTCTCTCTCTCTCTCTCTTTCCCCATGCTTTCTTCATTCTTGTGTGTATATACAGGATTAGGGTCATATCATAGAGAGAGAGAGAGAGAGAGAGAGAGAGAGAGAGAGAGAGAGAGAGAGAGAGAGAGAGAGAGAGAGAGAGAGAGAGAGAGTGAGAGAGTGAGTGAGAGAGAGAGAGATACGTACGTGTATGTATATATGTGTGTATATACCTTAAGAAGACATTCGCATACCCGCACATACGATCGATCACGAGCGCGCTATATGCATTATATGGATTTTATTTTATTTTTTTTTTTTCTTTTTTTTTTTTAATATATATTTTTATTTTTATTTTTTTTCAAAAAAGATGATATTAACGCCATTATACGAGCATCGATGAGAATCAATCTTTCAGAGGTCATCACGGAGGTCAACCGGAAGAAGAGATCGATAATACGAGCGAATAATTTTAAGATTCTCCTTTGAGGAACATATTATAAAACACTGTTATAATTAAAAAGAAAAAGAGAAAGAAGAAAAAGGAACGAGACAAGAAAGAACAACAAATTGAAGTGATATCGCAGGGATATCAATAAGGGGCAGACACGCGAAGGTAATATCCCTCTCGAGGAAAAAAAAAAGTAAAAGAAGAAAAAAGATCAAACGCAGGCGCCATTTTTTTTTCTTGGTTAAATGGCAACTAACCACAACTCTATTGAGTCATGAAAGCTAACCTATAAAAAGAGAGAAAATAAAAAAAATTAAAAAAAAAAAAAAAAACAGAATAACAGTGAGGGGGGAGGGAAGAATATAGGAATCTCTCGTTAGAAGACAAAAGGAAAAAAAAAAACAAAAGAAGTGAGGAAGAGAGGAAGAGGAAAGCGAAGGTCATGGCGACACCACCGGACTCGCCGGGACCGGAAGAGGCTCTTTTCGAGTTCGAGAGCACGCGGGCGAGACAACAAACCACCAGACCTGTAGCCCTCGAGGAACTACTCAGACAGACCAAGTTCTCGAGGCAAGAGATTCGTGTTATGTATCGAGGATTCAAGCAGGTACATAAGTTTTACTTCTTGAGATTATCTCTTATTACCTTCCATTCCCCTTACCCCACCTCACCTCATCTCATTCCATTCCATCTACTCACCCACAGCCTGCAACCCTAGTCTCGCATAACTTCTCTACCCCTTTTCGCTACTTCTCTTTTCTATTTCCTCTATGCTATACTCCGCTAACCACTTCACACAACACACTAGACCATCATTTTCCTGGCTCTGTTTCTCTCTTCCTTGTTTTTCTCCTTCCTCTTCTACTATTTCTCTTCTACTTCTACTTCTTCTTCTATTTCTTCTTCAAATAGATTTTCTTATCTTTTTCTTTTTCTTCTTTTGCCCTGTGATTCCTACGAACAAGAAACAATATTTATTTATTAATAACGATCCTATATATATATTAATAATTGTACGTGACT
>NC_140811.1:18940000-19052500 GCF_050613455.1 Vespa mandarinia
ACGTCAAATAGAACCCCAGGGTTCGGCGGAGTACATTTTGGGAATCGTTGATAAAAAAAAAAAAAAAAAAAAAAAAAAAGAAAAAAAAACACAAGAAAAACAAAAAAAGAAATACAGATCATAAAAGATGTAAACGTGCGGATTAATAAATTTGAGAATATTAGTGGATGAAAAAAAGAAGAAAAAAATATATGTATATTTAAAAGACATGATTAATGTGGATATAAGTTGTAATCATAAAGACGTCAAAAATTTAACGAGAAATTTCAATTCGAAATCTTCTTAGTCTTACCTATTGGACCGAAATTGTTATTTGACAGATCAATCTCGAACGTTTCGACGTTTATATCCGTAGACTCCTTGAATATCTCAGCTATCGCATCTCCGTTGGCTGAGCTTAATTCACAACTGCTGACATTTAGAATCTCAACGTGCTTGTTTCTCAGTAATACTGTTAACGAATAAACAATAAATTTTCATTGTTGGATAAGTTGTCTGTTCGTCCGTGCGTGTGTGTACACGTTGTCAAATATTTCACATGCGTCGCGAGATCTTTCAAATGAATAAAACTCGAATTATCTTGTTTCGTTCTCTTTCTTTCTTTCTCAGATCAGTGATTTTCAATTTTGTCCTACTTTTTATTCTCTCTTTTTTTTTTTTTTTTTTTTTTTTTTTTTTTTGTTTTTTTTTTTTTTCTCTCTGTTGATATTTAATAGGGAATATTATTATCTGTTTATACTTACATGCACAAATGTGAATACCACCGGCATCACCCAATGGATTCAATCTCAAATCGAGATGACTCAACATTGATTCCCTTTCTAACAAAACATAAACTATACCAGCTATACCCTCGGCCCCGATCATATTGTTGACCAAGCGAAGTACTTTCAATCGTCCGTGTAACGATACAAATTCAGCGACCGCTTGTGCACCCAAATCGAATAGCTTGCAATGTGAAAAATCCAATTCCTCAAGCTATTCCCATTCCCAAAGCAGAAAACAAATCGATAAGTTAAATTCAAGTCAATTTGTATATTACAATTTCTTTTTATTTTTCCTTTTTTTTTTTTTTCTTTTTTAGCCCCCTCTCCTTTTTTTGTTTTTTTTTTTTTTTATATACTTATCACATAGATCGTTTATCTAATGCTTCGCTAACATTTTTATTTCCTACGAGTTTCTGTAGAAGAACAGCAACTCTGGCTCGATCCAACTTGCTTCTTGTAAAACTAAATTTCTTCAGATTGTAACAAGTTTTCAATCCTTCGCCAAGATCCGAACAGTCTTTCACTGAAAATCTTTTCACATTTGATAAGATTAATCTATTGAAGAAGAAGAA
This sequence comes from Vespa mandarinia, assembly GCF_050613455.1. NCBI lineage: Eukaryota > Metazoa > Arthropoda > Insecta > Hymenoptera > Vespidae > Vespa > Vespa mandarinia. The sequence goes on from NC_140811.1 coordinate 18,941,340, forward strand.
AAAGAAAAGAAAAGAAAAGAAACAAAAATTATAACAACAAATATTTATTATCGCTTAATTGATAATTACTTACTCGAAATCTCTCCATTCGAAACCATCGTCCATATAGATCATGCCCATGTTCAAGGACATTTCAGTGAGGTACGGTAATTGCGGTAAGATTATCGACATTGGAATATGCTCAACCACATCGTCATTGTACAGATTATCATGATCGTCATCGTCTCTCACTGGTTTTCTAAAAATTAAATTCACAAAGATTGATTGCCTAGAAAACAATACTAATTTTTTTATTAGTTTATCTACGCTACAACTATATATATATATATATATATATATATATATAATGAAAAAAAAATTATAGTATATAAAAAACAAAACAAAAAGGAAGAAAGAAAAATTATAGAAAACGCAAGATATCATTTTATATTTATAGTAAGAATAATAATTTTCAGAATCTTTTGTTCGTTTTAATTATGTTATTATTAAATAATATATATATATATATATTTATTTTTTTTTGTTACTTATTAATTAATAGATTAAATCATAATTATTTTGGATTCAGCTTAATTATGATGATTATTAAATTTTTTCTTTTTTCTTCTTCTCTTTTTTTTTTTTCTCTTCTTTAACACCACGTAATAGAGTAATGGCCTGAAATACTTGGAGCATAATTTCAACTTAGCTTCAAGTGCAAACACAGAGACGATTTTAGCCAAGAGGCCGAGAACGTGTATCTAATAATAATCTTTAGGAATATTGTGAGAAGGCGTTCAGTCGAAAAGATATATTATTCGTTGGCACCTTCGTTGCACTCACTTGGTAGGTTTTAGAGCACGCAACTTTAATACACGCACGTGTTCGCTCGAAAGTTCAACAATTTTCATACAATCATCTCTTTGCGATTCAAAGTAACTTGGCTCAAGATTTTCCAAATATTCGGCCAAATGACGTTCGCAGTATAATCGTCGCCATGATTTATCGTAATCATTTGGATTATTAAAGGACCATCTATTAGAGATCATATATATATATATAAATATAAATGTTACAAATATATTATACTATATTAATATTTATATATTATTATATTATATATGATATAGTAAATAATATATAAACTCTGTAATATAAATATAAAAATAATATAAATTTATTTAATACACATAAACACACACATTATTTAAATATTTATTTAATAAATTATATGAATAGGAGAATAAAATAAAATAATATATAAAAAAAAAAGAAAAAAAAAAAGAAGAAAAAAATAGAGAAAATGATCAACCTATTTTTGGCAGCACGTTCCCAATAATGTTCGTCATCTATCTTAGTAATAGTCAACTCAAAGGGAAGATCAGTGGGCAAGGTTTCTATAATAACATCTTGATCCATACAATTTGGCAATTCTTTCAGTACGGGATTATTTTCCCATGACGATACTATAACACGAAGAGCAAGTATCTTTAATTCCGGTACTATGTTATCATCCCAGTTGAAATTTTCCGAAATAAGTGTTCTCCGTTGTTCGTATGACAATGAAGAAGTCTCTGCCGAGCATCTGCATAAAATAGAAAAAAAAAAAAAATAAGAAATGAAAACAAAAAAAATTTCTATCAAATAATAAATAGATTATACGGCTATGAATTTCATTAAAATGATCGAAATTCTCTTTCTCTTTTTTTCGAATAAATATGTACGAAGTTGTGAATTGATTTTTTTTTAATTTCTTTTTTTTTTATTTTCTATTTCTTTTTTTCTTTTTTTTTTCTTTTTTTTTTTTTTTTTTTTTTTTTTTGTTTTCTATTAAAGAACAAAAAAAAATGGATTTAGTCGACATGCGTAAAGAAGAACATTGGATCAATTACTTGTAAGCTTTGAAGATATTCTCGGTAATTGTATGCGGAATTCTCATTTCGAATGTCCCTTTCAGATAAGTATGATTCTCTTATCTGCAAAGAATTATTTATATTACCGTAATTAACGAGATTTATTTTCTCCTTTCTTTTTTCTTTTTTTTTCTTTTTTTCTTTTTCCTCTCCTAACATTTTCAAAAAGTCTTGACGGTGTAGAAAATGAAAATAAAAGATAGAAAAAAAAAAAAAAAAAAAAAAGGAAAAAAAGAAAAGGGAAAGGAAAAGAGAGGGAGAGGAAAAAAGAGAAAGAAATGAGAGAAAATATGAAGTATGTAGGCAGACGGAGTACTTAAGGTGTATATATACATATGTAAGTATATTAACGAGAGTCGTGTCGCTGCCAATCGGAATCACGAAGGAGGAAAACTCGTTTGAGTGAGGCTTCGTCACCAATTAGCCTAACGAGAAAGGTGTACGGGTCGCTTAACTCTTGAGCGATATTCTTGGAGAATGAGAAAGAACGTAAGAGAGAGATAGAGAATGTAAATGAGGGTAGTAGGGGGTTTTAAAAGAGGCCTAGACGGATAAATTAAGTACAAAGAGAGAGAGAGAGAGATTGAGACAGAGAGAGAGAGAGAGAGAGAGAGAGAGAGAGAGAGAGAGAGAGAGAGAGAGAGAGGAAGAGGAAGTATAATAAGTTGTTCTTTTTTTATACTCTTTTTTTCGTGTTTACTTTCAGGAATGCCCGGAAGGTGTGGTTCACGAGGACTCCTTCAAGGACATATACGCAAAATTCTTCCCACATGGCAGTGAGTTCCAATTATATATGAGATACGATTTTTGCGTAAATTAGTTAATGGCGACCCCTCATGCGAATTGCAGACTCCAGCCTCTACGCTCACTACGTATTCAAGGCTTTCGACGTTAACTGTAACGGGGCCATCAGCTTTAGGGTAATTAACTGAGAATTAGAGAGAAAAAGAGAGAAAGAGAGAGAGAGAGAGTCACCATTTTATATTTATTTATTTATTTATTTATTTTAATAAGAATTTTTTTTTTTATTTTTTTTTTTACTTTAATCTTCCTTTGTTCTCAGTTTCACCAAACATTTGTATTCATATATGTGTGTTGAGATTAATTAACTCTGAATTATTCTATCTGCAGGATCTTTTGGTAACCCTATCGACCCTTTTGCGAGGTAGTATTTATGAGAAATTAAGATGGACCTTCAAATTGTACGACATAAACGGCGATGGTTGCATCACGAGAGGTGAATTAGGTGAAATGGTTACGGCCGTTCACGAGCTCATGGGTAGAAGACATCATGCCGAGGAAGAAAGAAAAGCCAGGGAACAATTGGACAGAGTCTTTAAAAAGTTGGATCTTAATCAAGACGGTGTTATCACTATCGAAGAATTTATTGAGAGTTGTCTCAAGGTACGAGATAATGTTGGGATATTGTTAGAATTATTAAAATGTTTATATTGTTCCGAGACAGCTTTTAGAGTTTGTAGATAGAAAAGAAGGAGATTGGCTATTGTGTAAAATCGAAGAAATTTTTTTTTTTTTTTTTTTTTTTTTTTTTTTTTTTTTTTTTATTGTAAAAAATTTGCAACCCACCCCACTTATCATCCCCTATTTTTTTCAATCTCCGAATCGTCAATTAAGAATTCGTTAATATCGTTGAATTAATTACACACGATATGTTGAATATTTTTAGGAAAGATAAAAAAGAACGTGTTGATTCGCCTATTTAAAATCGATTAAGATTATTTTGTAAAATTTTGATAAACTTTGATATAATTAAAATTCGTCATGAGTATGTCATTAAGTATAAGATTATTAATTGTAATGAAAAATTTGGAATTGAATCGATATTATTTTGTATTGGGATATTATGTTTATAGGACGATGTGATCACAAGATCATTAGCTATATTCGACAGTGCGCTTTGATCTCCGGCAGAAGAGGAAAAGTCGGAGGATGAGGTCTCTGGAATAAATGCGATAGCACAAACGGCACCGACGCCACCAACGCCGCCTACGCCACTTTCAACAACATTTTCACAATCTTTGTCGCCGTCGCCACCACCACCGTCCTATTCCTTGTTACCACCGATACCTCCGCCTTTACCCTCGCAACCACCACCAGGATATACTGTACAGGATCAAGAGCTTTATTTACTCTTGGCAGCTCATTGGTGGAATCAACCGGAAGCTCCTCTTTTTTGTTGAAGGTAGAAACGTATGAGCTTTTTACGAAGTCGAGGAATATGAATTTTTTTGTTTTTTTTCCCATTTTATTTTTTCCTTCATCCCAAATTTTTCGAGAGATTAACAATTAGTTTTTATTTTCTTTTAAAAACAGAAAGAGGATTATGAAGTTGTTATGACAATTTAGAAGTTTGAAGAAATTTAAAGATGTTTTTTGTTTTCCTTTCATTCTTTCTCTGTTTTTTTTTTCTCTCCTTTTCTTTTCTTTTGAACCGTCAACAACGCTCATTAGTACTTTCCTGTAGCATCCTTTTTATTTATTTATTTTTTTTTTTAATGTTTGACGAAATCGAATGTACAGAAGTGCAAAAGAAAAATATTTAATAATTAATAAATGCATTTTTAATAAATTGTTAATTAAAATTCAACTTTTCAGACGATTTAACGCAAACTGCAACTGCCTCCGGTGCAATGAAGAAATATAATGTATGTTCGACCGTAATGTTTATTAAAGAGAGAGCGAGAAGAGGAAGAAGATGAAGATCGAAGGAATAAAAAAAAAGAAGAAGAAAAAGAAAAAGAAAAAGAAAATAAAAGAAACAAAAAAGGAGGTAAGAGACTAAGCTTCGAAAATTGTTAACTCCCGATATGAAGGGAGTATATAACACGAACGAAGCAAGAAAGAAGATAAGCATGATAAACATTCGAAATTTGATCGAATTCAAATTCATTGCTCTCTTCTTAAAAAAGAAGAAAATAATATTATAGGATATATTATAGAAAAACGTATGAGATAGATAAATAGATAGATTCGTACGAATCGTTCTGTAAGTATTAAAAGCGTTTCATTCGAAACACCTGATAGATATCAGCGTAACGAAGAGAAAGAGAGAGAGAGAGAGAAAGAGAGAGAGAGAGAGAGAGAGAGAGAGAGAGACGTTGTTGAATAATTTATAAAAAAAATTCCTATGAGAGAGACGTAATAATAATAATAATAATAAATAAGTAAATGAATGAATGAATGAATGGAATAAATAAATAAAAAAAAAAAGAAAGAAGGTACCTTACGTGGTCGCTCAAGTACCGTCGATTTGTGCCAAATCGCCGTCAAGGAATCCATGTTCCAATCTCATGAATCTCCCATAATAAAAGTCTCTTAAGTATTACATTATGAATATATAAATAAAAATGAAAAATAAAAAAGGGAGACAAAAATTTGAAGATTCATAATATACATATGTAAACGTCAAAAACGTTTTGGTATCACGAAAATATTGCAAATGATATTCCTTTAAAGGGAATATAACATTGGAAGGTAACAATCTTCGAATGGTGTTAATTATATTACACCCAATGAAAATTAGATCATTAGAATTATATCGAAAATCTTCCAGATATCGATTTTAAGGAAACGGAAATATATAATATTATAATAATGATAATAGGAAGAATAATAATAATAATAATAATTGATAGAAATCATGGTATTTCTTTTTAAGATCGTTAAATAATAAAAATGAGAGAGACTCATGAGAGAAAAAATTAATAAATGCTTTTCGAACGTAACGTTAAAGCAATAGAAATATTTCTTTTCTTTTTTTTTTTTTTATTTTTTTATTTTATTTTATTTTATTTATTTTTTTTTTTTTTCTTGGTATGACAAAAAAATACTGGCAGTCTTTCAGTTCCTTGCAAAAATAGTAAACTAAATAGTTCAATGAATGAATGAATGAATGAATGAATGAATTAATTAATTAATTAATTAATTAATTAATTAATTAAACGTACGTTATAATGTCAAAGAGAAACACATAAGTTTAGCTAAATGTTTTTCCTCTTAAGTTCAAAAAAAAATTTTCTTTCTTTCTTTTTTAATTTTTTTAATTTTTTCTTTTTTTTTTTTTTAAGAATCGTAGATAGAATTAAATTTCAAGATTATAAAATTTATATCGGGATAGATTATCTATGTGATTGTATTAACGACTGCACATATCTTTATCTAAACTAAATCAAATAAGAAGAAAACAAAAAAAAGAAGAAAAGAAAAGAAAAGAAAAGAAGAAAAAAAAAATTAGAGAAAAGAAAGAGGAAAGAAAGAAGGAATGATAGGAAAAAAAGCCTGATATAAATTCCTATGAATGTTACTTTTATTTTATTTTCAGGATAGGCTCGATAACGAACGAAGAAAAATAAATGTATCTATTATTTAATAAAATTGAAAATTAATATTTTCAAGCTTGCTAATAATGATAGATTAAAGAAAAAAATAAAAAAAATAAAAAAAGATAGAAGAAGAAACGAAAAAGAAAGAAATAAAATAAAATCGCAGAGAGAGAGAGAGAGAGAGAGAGAGAGAGAGAGAGAGAGAGAGAGAGAGAGAGAGATTGAGAGAGAGAGAGAGAGAGATTGAGAGAGAGAGACAAACAAACAATAAAATCGTCAAATTGATAGAAGAGCATTGATTATCAAAAAATCGATGTTGACTAAACACCAAGCTATTGTAATTAGCATGTAATACATAAACGGAAAGAAACAATAACGTGTTAAAGTTTATCATAGGATTTAAAGGAATAAAAAAAAAAAAAAAGAAAAAAAAAGAAGAAAGAAAGAAAAAGAAAAAAAAATAGTAATCGTTTAATAATAATCATAATAATCATAATCATCAAGTCATATGTGTATATTAGAGATTTTTCTGTAAGTCTCACGAACACGTTTAGGCATACGATTTGTAATATTGTGTGCATGGGTGATGATGCCGGTAGATATAATGTATTCGCGAATTAAACGAAGGAAACATTGTATCATTCTAATCATTTACAAAGGATTTACTCTCGAATATGTGACCGTAAAGAAAATGAAAAAGAAAAGAAAAAAAAAAAAAGAAAAAGAAAGAAAGAAAGAAGAAAAGAATAAGAAAAAATAAAAGAGAAGAAAATTTTTTAAATATCAAACAAATTCGAATGAATGAATGAATGTTAAATTAGTGTATAAAAAGTTGCACTATTTTTAACGTCTCATCACCGATTGAATACTAATACATATACGCACGCACGCACGCACATACATACATACATACATAAACATACACGCACACATATATCACGGATTCTGATCTAAAAATTTCTATCGCTATTACTGCCACCGATCATTCTTTTATAGAATACATTTGTGAAATAATATTTGAATCCGTTTAAAATAAATTTCTTTTTTATTAAGTTTTTTTTTTTTTTTTTTTTTTTTTAACGACTATATATAAATATGTATATATATATTTTTTTTTGGGTGGGGGGTTTTATTTTAATCTTTTATTATTGTTATTTCATATGCTCGAAATAAAGAAAAAAAAAGTTTGTGACGGAATTATTATTTCACAAAATGTATCTAATTCTAACGTGTCTATTTAAAAATCATTCGCAAAGACTGTCAAATAAAATATTGCTAATGTTGAAAGAAGAGAGAATTATTAATCGTGTAAAAGAAATGTGTGTTAACAAAAGGAGCCGATCAAATTCTAATTAAATATGTCCGAGAAAAATTTATATATACATACATACATACATGTATATTATATTTCATTTATTTATATATGTTGTACAAAAAAAAAAAAAAAGAAAAAAGAAAGAAAGAAAGAAGAAAAAAAAAAGCTGATTGAAAGAACGAGAACGATTGAAACATAATGGCTTACTTACTTGATTTCGTTGGGACTTATTTGTTTCTGTGCGGGTCTAATCGAAAAAAAAAACAAAAAAAAAACAAAAAAAAAGTAAACTTATTATATACGACAGGACAGCTGTCATATCACAACGATGCCTTTCACCCATAAATCTTTTAGATTTTTATACATGCACATATGTGTTACTTATGTACTCGTAATTTTCTTTTTTCCTTTCTTCTTTTTTTTTTTTTCTTGTTTTGTTTTCTTTTTTTTTCTCGGCGAAATAGGGGCACCGTACTTACAAGGGAAAAAAAAATTAACATACACACACACACACACAGACACAAAAAGAAAGGAGAAAAAAATGATAAGAAAAATAAATAAATAAAATAAAAAAATAATAATAATAATAATAATTAATTAATAAAAAATTAGTAGAAAAGAAAGGATAAAAGGAAAGCACGTTATAAAATCAAACGCAAAAAAGCCTCCTTCTTTTACTTCGATCGATCTCTTATAAGCGTTTTTTGCCTTTAGTGTCTTAACGGGGATCAAGAAAACGTACGATTGCTAAACTACATATATATACCATACATAATACGTGCGTTTCTATGACAACGAGAAAAAAAAGAAATAATACAGCCTGCATCGAAAGTAGCAGATTTATGCGCGCGTATCGAGCTTACATTCACGCGGATACATACATGCATATGTATATTCAAAGCATTAACACTAAAAAAAGAAAAAAAAGAAAAAAAAAAAGGAAAAAAAAAAGAAAAGAAGAAACAGGAAAAAAAAATAATAATCTCGCCAAAACGTATGTGTGTATGTCTCTCAAAGAAATGTATAATAACTTTAATAATTTCATCTCTGTTAAGAACAAATTTTTAAATTAAAAAAAAAAAAAAAAAAAAAAAAAAAAATAAAATAAAAAAAAAAATACAAGAAGAAAGAAAGAACATGCAAACGAACTATAACGAACAACAAATAAAGAATTAATATGATGCTGAAATACCAAAAAGAAGAAGAAGAAGGAAAAGAAAAGAAAAAACGGGAGAACGAAAACAACAATAATAATAACAAAATAATGTATTATCAAAAGTATAATATGCGAAGATAAACGAAGACTCGAAGTATGACTCAAGATCAAAATATTTGCAAAAAGATTATTGTTATTTTCATTTGCGAGAATCAATTAATGAATAATAATTAATCGATGTGCGTTTAATGCATATACGTATTTATATGATTATGAAAGTGAATTAAGTCGCTTGAGATATTTAAAAAAAAAATTTATATGCTTATATTTATATTTTTCAAACTTTTTTTTTTTCTTTTAATCGCACGGAAAAATTATCTTCTTCTTTCACTTACGCTTACTTTTTCTCCGTTTGTCAGATTACAAATAGAAAAATAACTTTTCAATAATTCCAATTTCGAAATGTCAGTATGTATGTGAGTGTAAGTGGGCGCGCGCGCGCGCACACGTATGTGTGTGTAAAAAAATATTTCAAATAGAAAAATATGTAACTCGTAGCACACTTTCATAATCATCAGCTATAATATGATATGCTCTTTTGATGCATATTATCATGATACATATGATGCATAATCAGAGATAAGGAGATATCATCTATTATGCCGACGAATAATTTCAAATTAATGAGAAACAAACGAATGATATAAAATATTAAAACGAAAATGGATTACACTGCAAAATGTTATTAATAAAAATTATTAAATATTGTTATATGCTATGTCATTTTGAAGGAACTAATTAAAATGCAATAATTTCGATTCGATTAATCCCTTCGATGTATATAAAACAATAACAACTCATTATAATATATTACATACTCGTTAATACATATATATATATATATATATATATATATATATATATATGTATGTATATGGTTAATTTTTTTCTTACAATATTTTATTTATTCATATAACAATAAATTATAAAAAAAAAAAGGGAAAAAAAATGACAAATGCAATGTAACAAAATATGGATCCTTTTGATAATACTTGGAAACAAATTGAAAGAGAAAAAAAGAAAAAAAAATAAATAAATAAATAAGAAGAAAAGAAAGAAAACTGATCGACATGCTTCTTACGATTAGAAAAAAACGAACACGATTATGATCACACACGGTAAGGATATCGATTCAGAGTCAATGGACTAAATGAGAAAAGACAAGAATTCAATTATTAAATGTGATAAATCTCATTATTCCAAATATTTATTTTCTAATTTTACTTGTAATATGGAAGGTAATGAAAAGAATTTAATACAAATAAATAAATAAATAAATAATGATAATGATAAAAATAAAAATAATAATAATGATATTAAAAAAAAAAGAGAGAAAATAACGATAACAACAACAACAACAACAACAACAACAACAACAACAAATAAAATAATATAAAATACGGCATGTGGTGCGAATGATCTATGGTTAAAAATATGGTTCTTGTTGTTGATGCGGTGCCTTCTACGGTCACTGCACAGATATATTTTTTATAAAGTTTTTCTTATAATTTGCAAATCTCATATTCTCGGAAACACTAACACTAAGAGAACAATAAAAAAAAAAAATAAATAAAAGACAGAAAAGCAAAAAAAGAAATAATAATAATAATAATAATAATAATGATAATAATAAAAATAAAACCGTAAGAAAGTTCCATCGATTGTGTTCTTTTATTGGTAATGAAAGAAAAGAAAAAAGAAGAAAAAAAAAAGAAGAAGAAAGAAAGAAAAAAAAAAGATAAAAGATGAATAAAAAAAAAAGATAAAAAGGACAGGCATGGGGAATCGTCAGATATCGACACGATCGATGATTAAAAACAATAAATCAATAAATGAATAAATAAATACGTATATACGTAAAAACAAGGCGATTATACAAATAATTAATATAGTCGTTTGAAATGATCTAAACTACATACATACATTCATACATTCATACATTCATACATACATACATACATACATACATACATACATAAATGAATACCATGTCTCTCTGCTTTAAGAATATACAAAACATCCTTCAATTACATAAATAGCTTTATAAAATGGTTATTCCTTCTTTGGATATTTCGTTTTTATGTGTTAAAAAGTATAAACGATAGATAATGATGATAATGATGATGATGATGATGATGGTGATGATGATCATGATGGTGATCTATGTAACTAACGATGATTAGGAAAAAAAAATTTAATATCAAAGAAAGTGAACGATGAACTTAGGAATGTTGTTGTTGCGACGATCTTAGGCATGAATAGGGGAAAAAAGAGAGAGAAAGAGAGAGAGAGAGAGAGAGAAAAAGAAGGAAGAAAAAAAAATTAACTTAATTAGTACAAGGACGAAGAAAAACAGAAATATATTGTAGTTAATATTCTAATATATATATATATATATATATATATATATATATATATATATATATATATCCCTTAGGACGAAATTTAGATATAATAACATTGTCCGTTACCAAATTTATCAAGGCTTTAAAAACTATTATATTATTATATAACTATACTTATATATATATATATATATATATATATATATATATGTATATATATATATATGTATATGTATATATATATATATATAAAATGAATTAGCCACGTTAAAATTCTGTATATTACTGATTACAGATAAAAAGAAAATTAATATTAATAATAATAATAGTAGTAATAATAATAATAATAATAATAATAATAATAATAATAATAATAATACTTTAGTATACCTCGCCCATGATCGTGTGTGATCATGTAACCGATGCCATCGCATAAGTTTCACGATAATTTAAATCTCTTGTTCACAACAAAAAGAGAAACGAAAAGGAAATAAACAACAACAACACACGTGTGAGGAGAGTAAAAAAAAATGAAACTAACTAACAAAACAAAAAGCCCGTAAAATGCAATCGGTAATATATATATATATATATATATATATATATATATATATATTATATATATATATATATATAAAGAAAAAGAAAGGAAAAAAGCTTTTTCTAACTATTCATAAGTCAATCCTATTTAATCTTTCTTAAAAGGAAGAAAGAGGTTCTTGATAATTATGTGATAGTTATGAACACTTTGAACGCCATTTTGGTGTATGTTATCTATTTACCGTACCGATTGTTTAAGGGCTCTTCGTAGGGATATTATATGAAATAAATTAATTAGATTAATTAGTAGAATTTTAATACTGGCAGTAACATTCTTAGATATTATACATATTTGCTATTTGCTATCATAATAGTTAAAAATTGTTACGTAACGCGTTAATATATTTATAACGTATTCGGGATAATTGTTGAGAGCTCGCTCCGAGATATAATTATACGTTTTTATGATAGATAAACGAAAGAAAGGAAGAAGAAGAAATAAAAAAGAAAAGAAAAGAAAACGTAGAATGGAAAAAAAGAAGAAAAAAAAAAAACAAAATAAAAACAAAAAGGTATATCATAATTAGATTGATAGCGTTATATCACGTATATGATTTATTTTATCTCGGTGTGATAGCGAATATCTCATTATAATGATTGTTCATAATAGGACGTATCTCTAAAATACATTCACAGTACTGTCATACTGCCAATTTTATGTGAAATGTTAAAATATAGTTACTAAACGAGAATGTTAAAAGATTATAATGAGAGAGAGAGAGAGAGAGAGAGAGAGAGAGAGAGAGAGAGAGAGAGAGAGCGAAACTTTTCAAAAAGTACTTTGTATAGATTGAAGAAAAGGAAAAAAAAAAAAAGAAAACAAAACAAAAAACCCTGTGCTGTGTCGTTATATAAAAATTTTTCGTTTTCGACGTTCCTTATACGATATCATACGTATATGTTGTTAAATCTAAGTTAAATCGAAATACACATTACATTACATTAAATTATAAACACAGATCATTGTCGTTACGATAAAAAGAAAAAAAAAAAAAAAAAAAAAAAAGAAAAAGAAAAAGAAAGAAAAAAAAAATCATTGTTGTTACGTACAAAGTTTGACTATAGCGTTCTATTAGGAATGTTCGTTAGATAAAAAGCATTAATACATTAACACTGTCGAAATTAAATGTAATTAATAATCCATAATCTCTGTTATGAGATAATGTTAAATAAGATGGAGTCATTAATTGTAAGATTTTTAGCTGCCAGAGAGATAAGAGCAATTCGTTTGTAAACAAAAGGGAATATTTCCATTTTTGTGAATGATTAACTTTGCTCGAAATGAATAAATCAAAGTACTTTGGCGTTATAAAACAATTTGATCGTGTTCGTATATATATATATATATATATATATATACAAAATGTCTTTCCAAAACGTTCTTGTTTTACCCTTCAAATTAAATATTATAATTTTTATTTTCGTTTTATTAAAAAAAGAGAAAAAAAAATGAAATAACAAAAAAGAAATGGCATAAAGTTGAAAGATATAAACATCTTGATATATAGTTATAAAGGTAAAAAAAAAAAAAAAAAGAAAAAAAAGAAATAAAAACAAACAACAATAATAACAAAAATATTTTACAACCATCTGGAAGTTTCAAAGGACTCCACACCTTCCGCTTTAAGACGATGAAGTATCGGTCGATAAATATCCGGAGTAAATGGTAATAACATACCTCTTTGTTGAATCTCACCTGAAATTTATCATATTAATACGATATAAATCATTATTGATGATATGATTACATTAATAATTACCGTCTAAAATCATTTTAACGGCAATAGCAGCGGGATATCCAACGGTACGAGCCATAGCAGAATGTCCTTTTGCATCGCCATATAATACCAAATTAATTCCTTTAGCTTCTCTTTTATTGTCAGGCCATAATACACCAATGTCGTGTCTCAAAATAACAAGATCTCGTTCGTTCTTTTCGTAATAAAGTTTCTTCGAAAGATAATAAGTCAATGTGTCCAAAGGCGTATTCAATTTTAATACCAAATTTTCTTCTAATAATCCCAAATCCTCGATAGCTTGTACACGTTCCTCCGAATTTACTCTTTCCGCAATTTTTCGTTTGAGATTTTCAAAGAAGATTTTGTCGTTAGCCAATCCAAGTAAATTGCATATTAATACTCTCTGAAATGAATATGATAAGGTTTATAATTACTTATAATTTTTTTAAATAAAAATATACCTTGTTTATACCCATGTAATATCTGGTCCATTTGGATGAAGAATAGGATGAGGATTAGGATCGATAAGTCCAAGATATTGCAATGCCTGTATTGTATCAGAAAATCCTTTGAATCTTAAAGTACCACGTAATACAGTGCTAGCATTCTGAATTCCATAAAGTTCACGATATATAGTACTATCTCGATTAGGAAATCCCTCTAATGCAAATCCAGGAAGAAAGTCTAGAGATTGTACAGCGGACATTAAATCACCGCCACCTGATATTTCTACTTCCTAGAAATGAATCTGATATTGTAATATATGATCTGAATAATTGTCATTGAAAATTATTTACTACGAGCTATTTGTATACCTGGCCATCTCTATGATACTTAGCTGGTGCCAATGTATTTAACAAAGCACCTTTAGGCGACCAGCTGAATTTGTATCTTAAAGGATTAAAAGAGCATTCAGGTGCGGGTAAACCGCCACACCATGAGACAAATGATTCTATCTTTCCGCCAGCTTTTCGTACGTCATCGAAACATTCCAAAGCTAACAAATGATCTATACCAGGATCGAGACCTATTTCGTTCAAAACTGTAATACCTGCAGCAACGGCTCTGAAGAAGACGATATAAACAAGGAAGTTCTTTAAAAATATCAATTGATCGTTAAATCAAAAATACACTTACTCTTCGTGAAGCTCCTTGACATGATCATTCATATAACTAGCTGTTACTAAGTGGGTTTTAGTCTCGATGCAAGTTTTAGCAATAACATGATGCAACGAATAGGGTAATAAAGATACAACAACATGTGCAGATCCAATAATATCCTCCAAGATGTCTGGTCTCTCAAGAACATTTAAGAACATAGGTTCAACACCAGGAAATCGATTGGCCAATGCATCAGCCTCATCTTTCAATTGAGATACTACAACGATTTTGATACTGTTATCTCTATGAAGATATTCGACGACTGGTGCTGAAACATGTCCAGCCCCTAATATGACAACCTAAATGACAACAAACAAATAAATTCTACATTGGAAATATTTTTCCGTATATTTCAAATATTCTTATTTTACTTTATTAACAATAAATTTCTATTCTTGTTCGATGTTTTCGTCGAACAATTTGATGAATCTATCTTAAACGTACGGATAAACTTATTTACATATATATATATATATAGATAGAGAGAGAAAAAGAGAGAGAGATTACCGTTTTATTTTGTTTATCCCCGTTATCAGCTTTATGTCTACTTCGATGATTCAATTGTCGAAGTTCTTGGATATACTCAAAATTTGGTGTTAATTTTCCATTCGATGCAATTATGGCGTCATTGACGACTGGGCTAAAATTATGTTCCTCCAATGGTTTCTTGGCGTCCGACATTATGACTTCAAGGGCATACGGATACAAAAGATTACCGAAAAAGTCCGTAGATTCTTTGGGAAGTTGCGTTGGCATGTTATCAATCGAACATACTAAGACTCCTGGACCTTTGAACGATTTCGTGTCTTTGTTACGATCAGCGTCATAAAGACAAAATGGTGTATCAATCGTTGTACATTCATTCATGAATCTAAAAAAATTGATAATGACGCGTGATAAATATATTTTTTTTCTATTTTCTTTTTATTATTATTATTATTATTTTCTCTTTCCGAAGCAGTGATATTTATTTGCTTACTCTATACTACCACCGGGATCAGCTGAAATATCACAAATTGCTAACATTCGATGAGGCAAAGCTGGTGCACCAACGCTGATAGGTAACCAAGGTGTATTGGCAGGTCTTAACAAATACTTTGCATCTGGTATGGTCAATAATTTTGGCGAATCAACTGCCCAATAAATACCATTTATTATAACCGAAGTATAAGGTGCTATCTTTTTGCTAAACGTAGATATATATCTATCTGAATGTTTATCGTATTCGTTTGAATCAAAGCCACCGCCATCTTTTCTTTCCAAATGATGCCTCCGTCTTACTTCACAGGCATAAATTTTTGTGGTATCTTAGAAATAAATAAAAAATGATTACAATAAAATAAATATAAATAATATTCATATATTATTATTTTTCTTTCTTTCTATCATTTACCTCCATGCTCCGCTACTTTTCTAAGCATTTCCGGTGGTACATATTCGTGAGGAAGTTCTTGTAATACTTCTTGGCCCCCTTGACTTACGTTTCCACTACCCGTAAAAACAAAGGTCAAAGGTCCAATAGATTTCGGCATAGCGCCCAATGCTATTTCATATCCAGCATCTCTTATAGATTGTCTTGCCATTGACGAATCTCTATAATTATGTGCTGGTCCGATATGCTGAGAATTTCATCAATTATCAACGATATATCAGATAAAATTTTAATACAATAGCACGTTGAAGGATATACCATAAATGGTGTATGATGACCCAATGCAAGTAATCTAAGCCCTAATCCATGCAATATGTTGACCATACCAGCAACACCAGCGTATTTGCCAAACGCCACGACTCTTTGTCCATTTTGATCAGTTAATTTTTCGTAATCCAATAAACGTATATTTTTTTCCAAAATTGCATCTAACAACGGCATATTATTTTCTTGTGCCTTTATCGTGTGAGAAAAGAAGCAATACGTTTTATTAGGTATCAAATGATCGATCGGTACTTGCTTGACCCCAAAAATGACGGATGCAGAACTGATGTCTTCTTGTATGAGGGCACCCGCTGCCTGATAACTTTGAACCGGATAAGCTCTTCTATTACTAGGTTGCACTATCACTTTTACACCTGCTCTGACTAATCGGCGAACGTTCGATGGTGCCAATGGTGCTCGTCTTTCCCATACTGATTGATCTTCTCGTCTTATCGCTATAACTCTTCCTTTTAGAGTCTAAAAATACATGATTTGTTTAAATAATATATATATATATATTATATATATATATATATATATATGTATATATATATATGTATATATATATATATGTATATATATATATATATGTATATATATGTATATCATAAATATAGATTCTCAACTCTCGAATATTTGTTTAGAAAATAATTGATATCTTACACTGGTATCGCGGATGCTGTGCGTTAGAAAACGTTTCAATTTAAAAAGATACTTCTGTTTTAATTTAAAAAATCCTAATATACACATAATATAATATTTTCTTATGATTAACGATATCACGAGAAAAGAAAAAAAATATTTTGCGTCAACGTTTTGCACCATCCATTCACTATTGAAGATATATAATGTATGAAGATTGATCCGACTAAAGAGAAATGTATCCGTTAAATGAAAATATGTTATTAGTTAATAGGGCATTAGCTTGCGTTTCATGAATCGTATCATACTTTGATAGGCTATAGGTCATCGAGTTCATGATAGTAAGTAATAAAATACTGATAAGACAAATGTTACAAATCGCTGATATATAAGTGAATAATAATATAAAAAATAAGTTTTTGGATTTGATAATTCTCATTATTTTTTGTCATTATATTTTTACTTTATTTAATGATAATCATACAATTTATTCTGTAAATTTGTCTCTACAAATTGTTCATTATTTCTAATTTCCAAAATAAAATTAATCTTAATGAAATTGCAGCGTCTGTTATTGTTACTTTAGGCACAATTGAAAAAACGATAAACATGTTTTTGGCATTATAATTTGTTTATTAAAATGTTAAAATATTTAGATTTGTGTCAAATAGTCGAAGCTCACATAGAAACATTATCGCACGTATTTATTTATTCGTACAAGTAACACTTAGGAAGATAAGAAACGAAGTTAATGATGTAACACTTGACAGGATGTATTTTTTATTATTTAATTTGAAACAATGACATTCAACAGAGTAATCAACAAATATATTCATTTTTTAATATGACAATATTCTTATTATATTGTTATAATATTTCTATTTAATATAAGACAAATAAAAATTTCTTTTTCTTTTTATTAGCTATAAATATCAATATATACATATATTAAAAATATAATATAATTTTTTCTAGTCATTAATTCGATTGCGCTTTAATCGACAAATACATTTTATTTTTAATAGTTTGTTTGGTAGGATTAATCTTCTTCAATATTTGAGTCATAATATTAACAAGTTGTTCAGATGTGAGACCAGTCTTTTTGGATTTGAATTTTTGCAAAAGTTCCGTCGTAGTCATCGGTTTACGCATTAAATATCGTCTAACTGCATCTTCAGTGATTCCAGATTCACTGTAAAAAAAGAAAAAGAATAAATAGTCGCTTATCATTCAATTATAAAAATTCAATATATTTATATATATATATATATATATATATATATATATATATATATATATATATATAGAATTTAAATTTAGATGAAAAATTTTACCTAGCCCCTGGTATATAAGAAGTAACTGGAACTAAATTAAAGTTATCCAACTTCAATTTTTTAGCCTGTGATAAATCAGGAGAACCAGATTGTTTTCTCTTAAAGGGATCAACTGCATTGGTTGCTGCTGGTGTTGGTGTTGCAGATCTTGAGCTGTGTGCACTATTTGATTTTTTATTATCTTTTTCTTTTAATGTATCAGATTCTGAACCAGAATCACTTGAAAAGTCACTAGAGGAATCCTTGCCAGGGGCAGACTTTTTCGTATCCTTCTTTTTATTCTGTTTCTTCTTTTTCTTCTTATCCTTCTTACCAACTGGATCTTTATCTTTATCCTAAATGACAACAAACATTTCATTGAATAAAATTAAATATATATCGAACTGATAAAAATAATAATATCTAATAGTCATACCTTATCATCCTTTTCCTTATTTTCTTCATTTTCATCCTTATCTTCATCACCTTCTTTTTTATCCGTTTGTTCTTCGTCTTCCTCGTCTTCGTCAGATGCAAGTAATTTTCTTAAAGCATCCTCTTCTGCTACGGATTTGATTTCCTTCTGTTGTTCCAATTCGGATTCAGAATCAGACGAGTCAGAAATGTAATCGCATTCTCTTCCTTCCTCATCACCATCGTCACTTTCTTCAAATGCTTCGTCGTCCGATGTATTTTTCTTCTTTTTCTTTTTCTGTATCTCCACTGGAAATAAATCAATATCAATTTATATAATTTTTAGTTAAAACGTTTGCATTTTCTTTTTTTTTCCTAATACGTGACATTACATACACTTTCCTTTTTTCTTCTTCTTCGTATTGTCTTCATCCTCAGAACCTTTTTTACTTTGTTCATCACTTAATGAATCATCATCATCACTGTCTATCCATTCATCCATTTCTGATATCTTTAATTCCTTATCCTTCTTACCAGATTTTTTACCTTTACCACCATCTATTAATTCCTCTTCGTCTCCACCTTCTTCGTCATTTCGCAATCTTTTTCGTAACATCAATGAAAAATAATTCATTACTTTGTTCCTACGACTAAATTCCTGTTCCGCTTCTTCGGCACTAAGTGCCTTATACCTTTGAATAGGTTGAAAGTTATACCTAAACATAGAAAAATATAATTTTTTTCTTTTTTTTAATATGAATATATTTATATAAATATATCAATAATAAAAAAGAAGATCTTATACCATTCGTGCAATGGAAATGCTTCAATGGCACCATCGGCAGCATGCGTAAATACATAGTACGCTGCATTTTCACTTATACCACCTTCTCGTATGCCTTTAAATTTTTTCCCCGTCTTTCCACCAGACTTAAGAATCCACGGTTGATCTTCCGGCTTATATTTTCTACTCGTAATACCAAACTTTTTTCTCCTGGCCTCCTCTCTTGCATCTCGTCCAAATTCTGATCCTGCACCAAACTTTGGCATCTCCTCTTCCACCCCTTTATATTCTTTCATATTATTTTCACGTTCCATTTTCACTTGTTTCCATTTGGAAAAATCAACGTTTAATGTTGCATTGAAACGCATAACATTATGCTTCTTTTTACTATTCCTACGAAATAACAAGCTTACAGTTTCAATTGATTATGAGTTTGAATGACAAATAAATGAAAAATTACGTACTTGGGTACTCTTATACTGAATTCTTGTACAGATGGTACACCGGGTGGCTGTAGGGATAAAAAAGAAAGAAAAAGATTAGCAAAAAAAAATAAATATAGAAGGAAAATTATACTTTTTCAAAAATATTTATACAGATTAACGTACCTTTGGTGGTGCAATAGCTGTCATTTTGTTTTCTTAAAATAACCTATATGAATAAAATGAAATAAATATTCTATAAATATGCGGCGATCCAAATAGATTACCAAATGTTAAATTGTTTTCTTTTAAAAATATTTAAGATCATGTACTTCTGATATATTGTTACTATGCAAGTGCAACTGGCACGTGCATACGTCAATGCAACCAAAAGTTAGGAACGTAATAAACGAGATACAACAGTAAGATGATGAACTTACATTTCAACAGGTGGCACTTCCGTCGCTTCAAACGTTTACCTTACTTTAAGAGTGTTCTCATTATTTTCTTTTCGAATCCTATGTGACTTCAGCGATAGACGTGGACAAAATATGAACTACGAATACGAGCGGGAAAATTTGAACTACAAACACTATCCATGAATCTAATATATCGATTTTGTTGATTATTACTCTTTCATTTTAAAGACAATGATTTAATCTAGATCATCCTTTTTTCAAATTTTTGAATATTTAACAAAATTCTTTTGTTTTTTTTTCAGATGACATAAAAAAATTTCTCTCATACATTAATCCTATTGTTAAAAGGACTACGTTAGAAGGATATAACCTATACAAATTTATACATCGATATAAATAGAGGGGTCAACGTTTCTCTATTACTCCTGTAGTTCATATTTTATTCGTACATGGCGCTAAAATCGCATACATTAGAATCTTTTGATAGTGAACAGTGTTATAACGCGTTATAATATATTATAACATTAGAATTGTATTTTAGACTTTAGTGATAATTTGTTTAATATCGTATATGATAAATTTTGATAAATGATAAAAAACCTTATGTATTAATAATAATTATATATATATACATGTATATATATATATATACATATAGTTAAAATATTTTCATTTTGTATGAACAATAATCTGAATTAATTAACGCTATGAAGGAATTACGGCGTAGTGAAAAGCTTAGGATTAAAAATATTATAGTATGATAGATATTGCTGTTTATTTAATTAAAAGAGATGTATGTGAATTATATTCTTATCGTGTAACGATCATCAATTCTAATCTCCTTTACGTACATATGCCAACAATTGTGCATTCTTGTATATAACCTTTCGTCTATAACGATATAGAATTAATAATAATTTATCCTCAACCTTTGTCATCATGATTAAGGCCATTTTAGTTTTTAATAATCATGGAAAGCCACGACTTTCAAAGTTTTACCAATACTTCGTAAGTATATATAAATTTTTGTTTTTACGATCGATATACGATTTAGATTCATCGGTTATTTAGATTATTTAGATTCCAATCGGTTATATGATTGCAACATTATTAATTTATTTTGTTTTTTTTTTTTAGAATGAAGATATGCAACAACAGATCATTAAAGAAACGTTTCAACTTGTATCAAAAAGAGACGATAATGTTTGTAACTTTTTGGAGGGTGGTAGTCTAATAGGAGGATCCGATTATAAATTAATTTATCGCCATTATGCCACCCTTTATTTTGTATTTTGCGTTGACAGTTCTGAATCAGAACTTGGTATTCTAGATCTGATACAAGTTTTTGTAGAAACTTTGGACAAATGTTTTGAAAATGTGTGTGAACTCGATCTTATTTTTCACGTTGATAAAGTTCATTATATACTTAATGAATTAGTGATGGGTGGTATGGTATTAGAAACTAACATGACAGAAATACTAACAAGAATAGAGGATCAAAACAAATTGGAAAAACAAGAGGTAAGTTCTACAATTGTAATATTTATTTTATCTAATCTTTATAAATATATTTTTTTTTTGCTTAAATTACTAAACAAATGCTTTGCTAATAATATGAAAATACAGTTTTACCACATAATGCTTTTTAAATTGATACAAGATAAATTATTTAACATTACTTATGTCATCTCTTAAATATTATATATTCTTTTCTAAATAGCTAAATAATTTAATAAAATATTAGAATATATATATTTATACATACATACATTCATACACACATATATATATATATATATGTATTCTATAAATATTCAGTACGGATATTTAATTAAAAGAGTAATATTTGTTAGAAACTTATTACAGATAATAAGTTTATTTGTTTCATTCGTTGAATTTTAAATCATTAAAGTAAATGTACAAGATTTTCAATTTTCCTTTAGGCCATTAACATCTTAGAATATATTTATAAGAATATAATAAGCAAATGAATAATTGAAATAACAAGTAAATGTCATATTAACCAAGCTTCGAACATTTAATTACTTGTAGTAATTTGTTTGATTGCTAGCTGTGCATGTTTGGTATGCTCCGTAAAGCAGTTTCATGTGGTGGTAGGACTGATCAACCTAACATCAATTTTAGGGGACTTACAGATCAGGACGATCTTGCTCACCTCGTCCGTTTGTCCTTCTGGGGCCCCCTCCTTAAGTAAATCAGCAGTAGACAATCTGGCCACTTTAAATAAATTCAGTCCTATGTACAATTGTCTGTGATTTCTTCTCTCTCTCTCTCTCTCTCTCTTTTTTCTATTTTTTTTTCTTTCTTTTTTTTCTCTATCTCTTTTTTTTTCTTTTTTTTTTTCTCTCTCTCCTTTCGTTACTAAGAACTTAAAACATAAATCTTTTTCATAGCTTCATACAATCGCCGTTCATAACACGCATGATAATACTATTGTTTATAAATGTCTGCTCCATGACAGTGCCTTCTTATTGCAATTGTATACGTCGCAATAATACATAAATAAAATATGTATTGTGTAGCTATTTATTATTTGTCTTCACTCCTGGAAATGAATTGTTATCGATTAATCCCAAGAATTTGCCCATTTTCCATTTTCTCCATCCATATAATGTGTGCAGGCGGGAATCATAGCTGCGCCAGCGCGTGCTGTATCGGCGGTGAAGAATATGAATATTCCTCAACAAATAAAGGATATGAAGCTACCTGATTTACCGCAAGCAATAAAAGATCTCAAATTCTGACCAGCCGTTACATCGTTGGCTCCCAGCTGACTGCTTTCTTCTACCAACCAAGGTACAAGCGATAATACTACAAGGATAGTCTTTCCTTCCCTTCGAGTGAATGAAAATGCACCAATGTTGCCCAACACCTCGTACACCTCGTCTCAACGATATCAGAGTTAAAGTGTATAAAGAACTATTTAAACAGTTGTCTTCTTTGTGCTGAAAAAACAAAAACAAAAACAAAAAAAAAAGAAAAAGAAAATGTTTCCAACAAAGGAGAATATTATGAATCGATCAATTTCAGATCAATTTTTACATTGATATCTGAAAGAAAATTTCTCACGTAAGTTGTAAAGAAAAATCAAAGAATACATTTAACGTTTTGCGGACAAAAGAGAACAGACATAATTTATCTCTCTATATTTCGGAAATATAGACTGTTCAATGTTGTTCCTGTATAGTTAAATTAAGATAAATCTATGTTACTACATACCAATATTATTGCATTTCTCCCATTATCCATAATAATGAACTTATGATATTTTGTTTATTAAAAACACAACACTCCCTTATATTGTTATTAAAAATCATTAAACATTCGTGTTATAATGTAATAAAAGTATATTTAATAAATATTTCTCTGACATATCTTAAATTTTTATAATATTTGCCGTTTGTTGTTAGTGTTTATTTTGTTTTATGAAATAAAATTCAAAAGGAATAGAAGTAAACGGTATACAATTAATTGGCATAGGTATTTACAGTTATAGACAAAACTTTATCTAAGAACAAATAAGATCTTTTTTACTAAGGACATTATCATTTTTTAAATGTATTTATCTCATTCCTCAAAGTTGTCCATACGTATCCAACACCTTTCTCCAATAATGGCGGAGGATATGGAGTATTTTTAAGTTTATAATAATCCGATGGCGCGTGCATAACAAATTCCATGCATTCCAATTTACGTGGCAAATCTTCCTCTGGTCCGACTATATAAGTTTCCGGACAAAATCCTTCTTCTGGCGGTGGACTATTATAATTAATAGTTAATCTTTTAATTTATTTCAAGGAACAATACGTATTATGTAATACATAATAATAATAAAAAAAAAAAAAAAAAAAAAAAAAAAAAAAAAATACTTTTATATATACCTTGCAGTGGTTGGCAAAAGCCAGGTTACGGCTGCGCTCTTTTCGCAATACTGATCGGTAAGTAATCCACGTATTTGGGCATAATAAATTCCACCGTCGATGTCCTGCATGGAAACTATATCGCCGACTTGAAAATAAGTACCTTTATAGAAGACAAAATTGCTGGTGACCGGAGTTGCTGTGGCAGTAGGAGCTTTCACTGGCTGGATACAACGATGGAAGATATATATTTAAAAGGTGTACTTAAAAAAAAAACATATTAATTAATATTATAAATTTGAACAGATGGAACTATACCGTTTTTTTAAACAGATTTCGCCTCCCTTTACCCTTTGGAACAATCTTATGTGGGCCGCTTGATTTCGAATTACAATACCTCGTGATCCTTGTACTTCGTCTAATAGGTTTTAACGTTCCACTTTTGTCGTCATCCTCGTTCTTCGTTTCACCATTAGCTTCGGCGGATCTTTTTTTCTCCAGACAATCATTGCATAGATTACCGGATTCGGTGGAGTGCCAAAGTGGTGTTTCCTTAGTCCCGCAATTAACACACTCAGGTTTACTACCGAGAGGCATCAGATTCCAATTTTCAATTCTTATTAATTATCGATCCATTAAAAGGTAGCTGACAAAAAAACTTTTTCCACCTGCACTCCAAAGTTTTCGTCCAATAGCTTTGTTGATGATTTTCCTCGGCTGTCATTTCGAATATTATTTACACGTATACAAGTAAATAAATGAACGTTCGTACGTATGTATATGAAATCTATGATAAAGAAATGGAAAAAAGAAGAATAGATGCAGTACGATTCATGAAGAACGAATGATTACAATCCATGAAATATCTATCATGGCGCCACATACAAACGTTATTTCGAATTAATCGCAAAATAAAAATTAACGGATAACAATTATATAACATCAATTATGAAATATTTTTATTTTATTCGATTAAATATATTCAAGATCCTTTGAGAATTTATTAAATTGACAAAGCAAAAAAAAAGAAAAAAAGAAAAAAAAAAAAAAGAAAACAATTTTTACTTACCAATAGAAAGAAGAGAAATCTATTTTATCGACGATAAAAAAACAATTCTAAGCGACGACAGTGCGCCTCTATACGTATATACATTAGTTATCTTAATAATACGACGAACCAACTAGAAACTAAGAGAGATATTTTCAATTAAAAAAGAAAAAAAAAAAGAAAATAATAATAATAATAATAATAAATAAATAAATAAAAAAAAGCAAAAATATTCTTCCTCGACAATATATTACAAATGTTAAATATTCACGTAATATATCAAATATAATGAACACGAACGGAGAGATAATATCGTTATCGATCGTTATTACTGTGATAAAAAAAAAAGGGAAGAAAGACAAAAAGGAAAGAGAAAATAATAGAACAATGAAGAAGAAAAGAAGAGGAAAAAGAAAAAGATGAAGGAGAAAAAATAAATAAAAGAAGAAAAAATAATGAAGGTTCCGAGAAAACAAATGTGTATCCGATGTTTTGAATGAAAACACTGTCCGTCGGTAATGTGTATTGAAAAAAAGAAATTATAGTCGAAGCTATTCCACTACTATTTCCTCCTCTGTATTATCGATCTGGTTCGGTCCGATGTGGACATGCGTTTAACGTTATAACTTCATTGTGACAAATGCCCTGTTCGGGGTATCCTGTTTTTTTTTGAGTGTTCATCGTTCGGATAAATTTTTTCATTGATTCAAATAAATTCTAGAATATTATCGTCGTCTAGAACGCAATGTAAAATCCGATTTGTGATGATGGACGTCATAAAAGTTCATTGATCGAACAACGAATTATTTCTCTCTCTCTCTCTCTCTCTCTCTTTCTCTCTCTCTCTCTCTCTCTCTCTCTCTCTCTCTCTCTCTCTTTCTCTCTCTGTCTATCTCTCTATCTGTCTTTCTCTCTCTAGTGTCTGCAACATGTGCCTTTTCTATCTGTGAGTAGAAAATATTTATTTATATATATTTAAATATACATATATACATATATATACATATATTAAAATTGTTCAATTGAATAAATCTCTTTCGTGTTTTTTTGTTGTTATTATTATTACTCGATTATTATTACTCGATTATTATTATTATTATTAATTTTTTGCTTCCCTCTTTTTCTTTTTCATTTTTATTTTATTTTAATTCTTTTTATTCTTCTTTATGTTTCTCATCCTTTTTCTCAAAAATTTAATCGGTAATATACGATTAAACATTTGTTTCGACTAATGTAGTCGGAATAAAATTTCTAAAATACATAATTTCTATATATTTGTTAGCGTAATATATATAAAACATTTTGTTATTATTAATGTTATAAAAACAAAACAAAAAATCATAAGTATATAATTAGATAAAAAAAAAGTATCGAAATTTTTAATAATACCATTATACAGAGGTACGAACAATTAATGCCAATGATCAGTTTGTAACATTATCGTTGATAGCTTAAATCATTTTTCGAAAATCCTATGTATATTCTATACCTTTGATTTTTTTCTTGTTCTTATATATATATATATATATTTTTTTTTTTTATTAATTATTATATCTTTTTTTTCTTTGCAGAAAAATTAACTATGTGTTATTTGTTTCTTCGACATATTTCTTTCTTTTTTTTTTCCTTGATTTTTCTTTCTCTTTCTTTTTTTTTCATAATACTTACGATATATATGTATGTATATATATATATATATATATATATATATATATATATATATATACATAAAAGAAGTTTATATATAATGATCGATATATTACATGTTACACGTCAGCGATGTATCATGACATTGCATGTGTTGTTATTTAAGTTGGTATATAGATTTAAATCGGATATTATAAGTGAAATAATGAAAAGTAAATTGTTTTATATAAATAATTTTCAGAAAAAGAAAAAAAAAAGAAATTATATATATTTATATATATATATATACGTAAATAAATATTTATGTAGAAAAAAATTTATCAAATTGATCGAAGAATTATAAATAAAAATATACATTTAAGAGAGAGATATATGGTAGCTGATTTTGTTTGTTTTTTGTTTTAAATATTTATTGTGACTCTTGATCATTCGCCTAATATTTCTCTGCTATTTTTCTTTTATTATTATTATTATTATTATTATTATTATTATTATTATTATTATTATTATTATTATTATTATTATTATTATTATTATTATTATTATTATTATTATTATTATTATTATTATTATTATTATTATTATTATTATTATTATTATTATTATTATTATTATTATTATTATTATTATTATTCTCATTTATAATGATCAACGATAAGGATCGAGGCTTTAAAAGTCTTTAGTTGAAATACTTTATTACGCTTCCCACCTGTAGAACAGATAGTCGATTTCATTCTCATTCATTATTGAGACATACAAGTACATACTCGTGAACCTTTCGATGTGTTAAGGTTAGAGGTCGTTAGAAACATTATCATATTTTTATTAGAATTTCTTTTTTCTTTCAACTTTTTTTTCTTTTTTTCTATTCGAATATTAATTATTTCATTAATGTATATATATATATACATGTATATAAAAATCTTAAAAATATTTTACGGTATTAATAAACTTTAATTTGCAACAAACATGGACATAGACATACACACACACAAAATTCGAATTATTTTTCTGTTTAGTTAAAAAATTTTTCTTTTCTTTTTTCTGCTTAACTAAAAAATTGTACAAAAAATATATATATTTATTTTTTCTTTTATTAATACAAATTTATATTTCATCGCACGTATTTTATTTACAATAATGATTGCGTTGATATAGATGATAAAAAAAAAAATACGAATTAAAAGGAAAGAAAAAGAAATTGATAAAATTACAATGAAATTTTGTTAATTTCCTTTAAAATTTATCATACGACAGAATTTCAGTATCTTTTATGTCTTTAACTCGTATATATTTCGCGTATCCTTCTTGGACAATTGATTTTCTCTTCTTTTAATAATTCACGACATGCGTACAACATTTATCCGGTATAATGAAGCTAGAAACATTATTTGATAGAATCATAATGCGTCGTTATGAGCATCAATCGTCATTCAAGACAGGGTAGGTCAAAAGTGTTTTTTTTTCTTTCTTTTTCTTTTTTTTTTTTTCTTCTTTTCTTTCTTTTCTTTTTCTATTGTGACTTCGTAAATGTCAATTGTTATTTTTCGAAACGTTTCAGTACTATATATTATTATTTATATTATAAAATTACAAATCTAATCGTAAGATTAGAATCTCTCTCTTCAAAAAAAATCTGATTGATTTTTACAATCAATATTATTAATAAACTGGCTACGAATAAATTTCAATTATATAAATAGAGATACGTTGATTAATGATTTTAATGATCATCCATTTGAAATTATAAACGAACGAATATAATCATGAATTTAGTGAAATCAAAAAATGTTTGAAATAAAAAAATAAAGAGAATGAAAATTAAAAGTATGTCGTAATAATAATAATAATAATAATAATAATAATAATAATAATAATAATAATAATAATAATAATAATAATAATAATAATAATAATAATAATAATAAATAATAATAATAATAATAATAATAATAATAATAATAATAATAATAATAATAATAATGATGATGATAATGATAATGATTTAATTTTTAATTTAAGGTAAGAATCCCGTCTCGAATAAATAACGATGACTGCCATGATCGAGGACATACAAGCTCTACAAACTCTAACGATTCATACTAGCGACGTAAATAGCGTCGATTTTGCTGGCGATTGTATCCTGGTAACTGGATCGGGGTAAATAATAGTTCACTTTTCATCAATATTTATACTTATATACATTCCTATTTATTAGGAATGTATATAATATGTATATAATTTATATAGGAATTATATAACACAACAAACATATTATTAATAATAATAATAATAATAATAATAATAAGAAGAAGAAGAAGAAGAAGAACGAGATAACATAATAAATTATTTTTATTATTTATTAGGGATAAACGTGTAAGAGTATGGGAATGGCAGAATGGTACAGGCTATGTCGAAGCTTTCTTTTCACCACTTTTAGGTCACAAATATGGGGTAACTTCGGTTAAAGTTAGTCCACAATCGACCATGTTAGCTTCTTCTAGTATAGATGGTACTACATTGCTATGGAATTTAAGGGTAAGATATTTTTATGTATTTGAATTTTTTTTTTATTGTTTTCTTTTCTTTTCTTTTTTTTTTTTTTTGTTTTTCTTGTACAATATTTTTAACGTTACCAATTGACGCGACAATAAATGAAACAAGCTGTGAATAAATTTTATCGATTATCCTATATTATTAATACCAAGTAAAAATCTTTAATTTGTCTTGTATGATTTAATGTTTTTTCTTTTTCTTTTCTTTTTTTTTTTTTTTTTTTTTTCTTTTCTTTGAACAAAAAATATTTCAGTTTGGATAATAAATTTGATGATCATTTTACATGAGAACAAATGAAAATCTTTTTAAAACTCTGTTTTATGCATTAAAGACGGGAACGAAGATACACACGATGGTACAAGTTGGCGGAGAATCCGTAAGAATTTGCAGATTTTCTCCGGATTCAACATTGTTAGTTACAGCTGGAGATAACGGACAAATTTGTCTTTGGGATTTGATACATCGTACTTTGATCAGGCAAGATCTTCTTACGTGTCCATGATCGTAAATAATTTCTCTTAATATAATAATATCATTGTCATTATTTTTTCTTTCACTTTTCTTTTTCTTTTTTTTTTTTTTGTTTTCTTTTTTCTTTTTCCTTTTTTGCCTGCAGATCATTTCAGAAACACGAAAGTGCCGTGCAGGGAGTATGTTTTACACCCGATTCAAATTGGTTACTCACAACTTGCACATTCGGCGTTATGAATCTATTCTCCACAGCCGAAATGATTGATCCTAGCGTGTCTAATAGTCAATCAGTAACCGTGTTTGCCTCGATAGACGACGCTCATGATCTTGGTGTAGTGTCTTGTGATTTTTCAATCTCACAAGAGGTAACGGGTACAGGTAATATGTCTATTTATTATAAAATAACTTGTTGGACATTTGTAATTAACAAATGTCTTGATATTAATTGTTTATACTCTAATAATATAAAGGTAATGAGTCATTTACCAAAGTTTATCAATTGGTTACCTGCGGCAATGATCACAACGTAAAACTTTGGGAGGTCATTGTGATTCAAGAAAAATCCGAAGCCCAGCCAAATTCTGCCACTATAAATCTTTACAGGGTAATGGAAAAGCACAGCAGTGCCTTAACTTGCGTAAGATTTAGTTCCAACGGATTATACATTGCTAGTAGTAGTCTTGATAAAACATCAATAATTTGGGAGACGGTAAGTAAGTTTATATAAGTAAGATTATCTAATACGACAAACACACGCGCACATATAATTACAGAATAAATAAATTTCTATGATCGCAGAATACAGGAAAAATACGTAACGTGTTAGCGAAACACAATAGATACGTCGCGTGTTGCGCTTTTTCGAGAGATGGAAATCTTCTTGCAACTGGTGATTTTTAATTTAATTAAAATTTTGAATTTACAAGAGCAAAAAAAAAAAAAGAAAAAAAAAATAAAAATAAAAAGATATATCCACGAGCTAATTGATCAATCGCAATGTCATTCTCTAATGCTTTAGGTTCTAACGATAAGTCAGTTATTGTGTGGGATCTAACAGGACACCTAACTATCGATTCTGAACTTATACGACACGGTGTTCCTAAGTTATTATTAAGTGAACGTGGAAAGGTAGGTAAACTTGTTTGATATAGACTTATGATGCTTAAGGTCACGATGATTCATTTATTTTATTAGAATGCTATACACGAGCACGATGTAGTACAGAATGCGGAATCATCTGGGAACGAAGTGAAATTAATTCAGAGGATTGACGATCATGGTGGGGCGGTCAATGGCGTTGCTTTTTATGGGAATCATTTGATAGCTTCTGTTTCAGGGTTTGTTCATGAATATTTATGTCTTGTAAAGAAAAAAAAAAAAAAAAAAAAAAGAAAAAAGATCCCTTTGATAATCGAAGTTTATTTTGTTAATTTAGGGATAAATTGGTACGTGTATGGGGTATTGAAAAAAATGAGGAAGACGAGGAGGATATGAGATTTCAAGAGAAATCTTTCAGTCCTTTGGAAGGCCATAAGTATAGCGTAAATTACGTAGAATTTAGTCCTTGCGGTACGATGCTTGCCTCGTGTTCATTGGACGGTACCACAATAGTTTGGAACACTGAGGTAACTTAAATAGACTTTTTTCCTTTATTCTAATAACACAAATTGATTTCATTAAGATAATGTTTATCTTGATCATTGTCATAGAACGGTGGACATGCAAGAGGATCGTTCGTTAATTCTGGATCGGGGCTTCGCGTTTGTCGTTGGTCTCCAGATGGTACCAAAATAGCAACAGCTGGGGACGATGAAAAAACAACATTATGGAACATGGATAGTATGGAACACTTACAGTATGTTTATTTAAAAAGAAAAAATTAACAATTCGATATATTCTTTATGGATATTACATATCTACGCGATATCAAAGATACTAAAGATACTATCGTGTGACTTAAGATTATCTTTTAGAATTTTCGAAGGTCATGCCGATGCGATTACATCTATAGCGTTTACCCACGATTCGCGTTATTTGGCAACAGCTTGTAACGAGGGTACATGGAGATTGTTCGATATTCTTAATGAAAAAACAGAATCAGCATTATTGGTTTGCGACGAAGCGCATGATTTGGGTGTACAAGGATGCGACTTTAGTCCAACTGGTTCTATAGGCGCTAGTACGTTTTAATAAATGATGATTGTATTATAAAGAGAAAACATAAAAACAATTTTTTTTTTCTGTTTGATTGACACATCTGTTTGATGTTTTCTTTTTCCTTTTTCTTTTTTTTTTTTTTTTTATTCCTATAGGAGGTGACTCTAATTTGAATAACAACAAACAGACATATCTATTAGCGACATGTGGAAACGATTCTCTCGTTAAATTATGGCAATTAACTATTTCTAATAAGGAAGATGATTCTATAGATTGTATGGGAACAAGCGATTGTAATATTAACTTCAAAGAAAAAAGAACATTCGCCGGTCATGGTGGTAATGTTATGGACGTACGTTTCTCTCCGATTCATGGAGAAATTTTAGGAAGCGTTGCTACCGATAGGACAGCACGTATATGGAGCATCGTAAGCATATGAATATTTCTATTTATAATATTAATTAATCTATTTATCTTATTAAAAGAAATAAGATTAATGGAGCAAATATGTTTACAGTTTTCCGGAGCTTGTTTATACGTTCTCGAAGATCACGAAAGTCTCGTAACGTCATGCGCATTCTCCGAAGATACATCTTTATTCATTACAGGTTTGTTCTGTTTTGTTTTTCAAATGTTACGTTACGTTCTATTGCATAAACGTGTATATATACATACCTATTGCACAAGTAATTACAACCAAACTAGTACTTCACATTGTGAATCGTATTCTATTTTTAGGCTCATTAGACAAGACCGTTTTAGTATGGAGGATACCTCATCAATTGGTATCTCAAAGTATATTGATCGATAGTTTAAAACAAAATAGAAAAAAGGTAAAATATAAATGCGCCCTGTTGAAATTTAAAAGAAAAAAAAAAAAAATTTAATATCGTGAAAATTTTAGTTAACTGATTGGAGGATCGACGACACTTTGAAATGGTTGAATGAAATAGGATTATCAAAATTAATGAAAAGAGCTCATACATGTGTATTAACGGGACGACAATTGTTGAGTATTCCGGTCCATGAATTATTAATTAAACTCGATCTCGAGAACGACGAGGAGGTATACAAACTCTCATTTTAATTTAATGACAATAAAAATTCAACGATCGTACGTTTCTTTCTTTTTCTTTTTTTCATTTTCTTTTTATTATTAAATATTATATATTTGATTTCCAAAGATGGCCGAAATATTCAAGAAACAATTGTACTGGTTAAAAAAAGAGGACGCTAATGCAATGGAGATCTCGGACGAAACAGAAATACCCTATGAATTTTTATGTCCCATAACACACGAGATAATGAAAGAACCAGTTCAATGTTCAGGTATATTAATATTATTAATTTTTCATTATAAATCAAGTATCATTATAATATAACATTTGAATAATTATATATTATGTTAGATGGATTTACGTATGAGAGAGCGGCCATAAACGAATGGTTCTTGTGTGGTAAATATACAAGTCCGATGACGAATGAACCATTACACGATACTACTTTTACACCAAACATTAATCTGAGAAATGCAATATGTATACTTCTTCATGGTAACGAGCCGGAATAATATATTTTTAAGATAAATCAGTTCTGTCAATAATCTTTGAAAAGATAAATTCTAATTCTTTTTATTATTAGCTGAGTATATACATATACAAGCATTTACACATAATCTAAAAAGACGAGGATACAATACACATAATGTATTTACATCATATATGCTGTTAGTGGACCAATCGTATTATACATTGTACAATAAGCAAGTCTTGAAATATTTTCAGTTGTTATAAACTTATTCTAATCTTTATTAATTATGTCAATATACATTTGTATTTTTATATTGTTATTATGAAATACGTTAAACGTATTTTACTGAAGTATTATTGGAAAACAAAAGATATAGAAAACATATAGAAAAATCAAACATGATAATCATGATTACATCGCCTGTGTGTATATATGTATATATATATACACAGTAATTATATTGCAAAACTAATAAGAGCGAAATGGTCCACAGTATAATTCATTATGTATAGTATCATAAAAGGAAACAATATGTAAATGATTTAGGATTTCATTTACGAAAATATAAAAAGAATCAATGAAGACTCATAAAATATAAGATGATACTATCATAGGATATATCCTATGATACTATCATAGGATATACATACATAGAAAATATTATAAACATTGATAATAATATGAGTATGTTATGTATATTTTATGAAAATATGATACACTAGCATGCATATATATACATATAAATATATATATATATATGTGTATGTATGTATATGTATATATAGTGACCTGATGTACAGGAATAGTACAATTTCATATTAATATTATCGACAATCTTCGTGGATTAAAAAGGACAAGAAAAATTGTACCAACGTATATGCACTTATATGTTGTATTATCTCTGAGCGCGTATATATTATACATATCGAATCGATGAGAATTTTGTAGAAGTTGTAAACACAAGTAAAACTACATGATGATGATGATGATGATGATGATGATGATGATGATGATGATGATGATGATGATGATGATGATGATGATGACGACGAAGACAACGGCAATGATGTTATTCGTTAAATTTTAAACTTCTTAAAGTGAAAATCTATCGAAAACAAAGTTTTGGTAAATGTTTCACTAAAATCTTCACACATAAACGATTTTTATATAACGTATATAATTAACGTCACGTTTTTGATATTTATGCAATCTCTGAAGGATATGCATACTCATATCTTGTATAGAGCCATGTATTATTACATAAAATTATTAGTGAATTACTAATTTTTTTAGTGAATATTTTTTTTTCTTATTTGAACGTTAAAAATGATAATAGTTACGTACTTATATTGTACATACCTAAACTACATACATACATACATATTTAAAATGATTCAATTCAACATATTTGAATATTAAAGAATATATATATATATATACATATATATATATATATATATATATATATATATATAAAAATTTGTATGTATATTTCTGTGATAAAATATATTAATTCGGTTGAATTGTTGTTTACGAGAGATATAATCAAAGAATATGTTTGCGATAAAATAATATAAATTGTTAATTTTATTAATATACATATATATACATATATATAATTATGTACAATCGAGCTTTGTTAATGTTACGATATTATGTTATTACTATGGCGTGCTCATTGTACGGTTATCACTAATAAATACACAAAATTTCCACCAATAAAAATATAATTGATAATATTCATTTCAAAATTAAATGTTAAAAGGAAAAAAACAATGGTTCGTGGCGGAGGGGCAGAAGGGAGAGGAGATTCGAAAGAACCGCCATAAGACCTATAAAATTGTGATCCTATTGGTTGTCGTCTAGATGGCGCTATATTCAATTGTTCGATTTGTAAACGTAGATTGTAATAAAGAAAATTAAACGTAATGAAATATTATTATCAAAAATTTAGAAAAATCTTGTCGGATCATTGAATTAAAGAATGATTTTAATTCATTGAAAGATATTAAGTTAAAAGTATATTTATTTTCACGAGTGATAGGGGAAAAAACAAAAGATTAGCAGAGAAAAAAATTTTAAACGTTCGTGAGTCACTTCCGTTTTGTGAGTAGAGCGACTACGTCACCATATGTGACGCTGCTGCATGTAGAGAGACGATCGAAAAGAAACGAAGTTTGGCACCGCCTGTTGACAGGATACGTGTGAACGTCGCTCTACGTATTATAACGCGAGTGTTTAGAAATAATAATAAGAAAAAAAAAGATATATCTATATATATATATATATATATACATACATAATACATATATATATATACATACGTATACGTATACACACGCAGAGAGACACACGAACACAGGAGATACACATAAAAAAAAAAAGTAAAAAAAAAAAAAAGAAAAAAAATAAAAATGGTAAGTCGTATTTATCTTGAGAATTTTCGTAAGTTAGAAAAACGTTGACTCAAAAGATCACTCGATAAAACGAATCTAAACTTGATCTGAACGTGTCGTTTCTGTGTTCTCAGGCATCTTACTCGGAGGATCAGCTGGCAGGTAAGTGAACGGTGTATCCCGAACAAGTAGAGAGATTAAAGAGGGGTACTCGCTTTTTTCTCGATCTTTAATTCAGGTCAAGAGTATCCTTGCCTTTTTAGACACACCCCGTTTGCCACGGGCTACTCGTATCGAGGACTACCTTTTATGGTTCTATCTTTGAAAGCGAGAGGCGTCCAATCGTTTAAAGATCATTCCGGCAAAGATCGTTCGCACTTTTATCCACTTTGTTCGCGGATTTAATCTCGTTCGAACGTCTCTCTCGGTATCAACGTTACTTTCTTTCTTCATTCTCTTTTTCACTTTCTATTTATCTTTTGGAATAAAGTTGATACGATCATTAGTAATATCATTAGAAATAATAGAAGAAATATATTCTTTCACTGCCTTTCCGTTGGATTACTTTTGATTTTTTTTTGTCTTATATTAACTTATTTTAAAATGACAATGATTCATGTATATTAGTGATAAGAAATAAAAGAACATTCAATGTAATTGAATCTTTCAATAGCTATAGTGAGTTTTAAAATACGTTAAGTTCAATTGATTAGGCAGAATGTATGGATACAGTTATCAGGAATTGACTAATAGGATGATGTCATCTATGGAGGGTAATTAGATTTTATATTATTTAAAAGTATTGTATGATTTGGCCATTACTTTTGTTTGATAACATTGAGAAGAAATAAGTCATTAGAACAAATAAATTTTATATAGATAATAAGATAGTCTAAACTTATCTTAGAGTTTCAGGAAGCATTTCAGCTCTTTGATAGCCGTGGCGATGGAAAAATTCATGTCGCTCAAATTGGTGATGCATTGCGTGCACTTGGACAAAACCCTACGGAATCGGATGTAAAGAAATTCACTCACCAACACAAACCAGATGAACGGATTAGCTTCGAAGTATTTTTACCAATTTATCAAGCCATCAGTAAATCCCGTACGTCTGATACAGCTGATGATTTTATCGAAGGACTACGTCATTTTGATAAAGACGGAAATGGTTATATATCGTCTGCCGAATTGAGACATCTTCTAACAACATTGGGTAATTAAGGAATAAAACTTATAAATTAGTGATATTCTTAGTGATATTCTCAGCTTTTTACAAAAAGCGGATGTAACAGGTATCTACATCTTACCCTGCAGGTGAAAAACTAAGCGACGAAGAGGTAGAAACGTTACTAGCGGGCCACGAGGACTCACAGGGTAACATTAATTATGAAGACTTTGTCCGTCAAGTGATGTGCGGATAAATAGTTACTTAATTTTGTACATGAAGTTATTAACATTTAATTTTTATAGTTCTCAAGTCTATTCAAACTTTTACTTTGGAAAACCTTCATATCATAGCGTATGCGTATAAAAATTTCTCTTTAAAGAAACTAATGCTACGTATCACATATTTTGTTATATATCATGGGGAGAAAACTAACCATTTCATGTAAGATTAAATATTAGTTAACAAATGGTAGAGATAAATGAAGATCTAGCGCATCGTGCCTTGACCTACTCCAATTTACGAGCATTTAGTGATATTGAGAGAAACACAAAACGGTAGATTGTGCGAACGAACACATTATAAGAATTTGACGTTTCCTTCACAATTTCATGAAGTTACATTGAATTTTTCATCAAATTCCTACAATTCTGAGCCATCGATAAAGAGAATATAATACAATTTCTTTATTTGCATTTATTAGCTCGCTATAAAAATCCATGCGCCGCTTTTACATAACTATGATAAAAAAGTAAAAAGGAAGAAGAAAAAGAAAAACGAAAAGAAGAATAAAATTGTCATTTTATATTTACTTATTATATCTAATGTAATTTTTATTTTCTTAAATGCTATAAAAAGAAAGTAAAAGAAAAAAGAAAAGAAAAGAAAAGAAAAAAAGGAAAAAGACAAAAAGGAAAAAAAAAATTAATGAATAAAACGCTGTATGTTAAGATATAAATAAATAAATAAATTTACTCTATAATTATTTTAGCTTTATAACGTACGACATCCTTAGTGGAATAAACCGATTAAAGTAAAGCCGATGATTATGATTGAATCTTTCATAGCGGTCACACAGTAATAAATCTGACTAATAGAGAAAATATAAGGGAAAAAAAAATTGTTTCTCTCTCTCTCTCTCTCTCTCTCTCTCCTCTCACTCTTTCTCTCTCCTACTCTTTCTCTCTCTCACTCTTTCTCGACTAAGGGCGCAAGCGCTTTCAAGGAATATTTTCCGCGACTTTCATTCGCTGACGCGTTAGTGACGTCACGAGCGTCAAGGCCGAAAACGCGACGCAACAGTACAATATGGAACAACGTCGAGAACGACGGTTGTTCCAGTAACGTTTCATACGTCCGAGCGGATGTTCTGTTTGTCAAGCGCGAGTAGAAAACTTGTGCCTCTCATAGGAATATCCTACTTTGCGTCGCTGAATAAGCGGACATTTCCCCGTGTGAAGTAGATTTAAAATACCGTCAAAATTATACGAAGAAAGAAGTATGAGTATTAGTTCCAGCCTATTATTAAGTCATTGTGAAAGTAGTAAAAAAGGTGTAATAATGCCGAGTTTAGTTTCGAGTAATTGGTAAGTTGAAATGAGGTGAGCGCGTTACTGCGCCATTTTTGTCTTTGCTCTCTCGTGTTAGACGCCATCTTATATATCTTACACATATCGTAATTTCTATGTTCTTTCTTTCCTTTTTATTTTTATTTTTATTTTTATTTTTTTTTTTATTTTTATTTATTTATTTATTTTTCTTTTCTTTTCTTTTCTTCTTTTTTTTTTCGATATATCTTCTTTTCTATGCACAGTCACGTCTCCTCGTTTCTGCTCTTATACTTTAAGATTCCAATAAGACTAATCTTTCTTGTGAACGAACGATTAAGTGAACTTGACCATATAATTGGACGTTCGCTTAGGGGAAAAGAAAAAAAAACAAACAATAAATAAATAAAGAGTAAAATAATAGTATTCATAATAAAAAGGAAAAAATATATATATATATATTTATGTATATATATATATATATATATGTACGCATAAAATGAAACTCGAGAAAATTCTTATGTTACATGATTACATTTATGTAATTAAGCGATATTACTTTTTCCATCCGAATTTATTGTTTCTAATATTTTTATTGATATCAGAAATGACTCAGAGTAATCTCTGCAACCTCTTTCCGATTAGATTTTTCAAATATTTTTTTTTTATTTTTTCTTGTCTTTCTCTCTCTCTCTCTCTCTCTCTCTCTCTCTCTCTTTATCTATTTATCTCTTACTACCTGAAAGTTGGGGATTTTTCTTTCTTTCTTTCTTTCTTTCTTTCTTTCTTTCTTTATATAATAAAAAAGTATACCAGTGAAATATAAGATAAAATATAAGATAATCGTTTATTCTGCAATACAACATTCTAATTAATTAATTAAACATTACTGAAAACATACTGATAATTATTCTTATCATTCGTCGCGTCGTTCGAAACGAATTTTAACGGGTTGGAGAGGGGAAAAAGAGTAGTATGAGTTATCATGGAAATGTACGAATGTTTCTAGAAAAGCATGATTCCATTTTTTTTTTTTTTTGTTACACATAACTTTGAAAAACTTTCTTAATAGGAATATACAATTATAAAATCGTTTCCTTTGTCTTATCGTATCTCATAAATTTGTCATCAATTTCGTCGATATATGGGACATCCTATTATTTATGTTTATAAATTCGATCAAGCATGAAGATCGGATCGAAAAAAAAAATTAAAGAGAGAGAAAACAATTTTAAATGTCGGATAAATTTCATTCGTTGAATTTTATCGAATTACTGCCATGTTTATTGTGTATGTCTCTTTGTATGTATACATTACATACGTTTATATGCGTGACACTGAAAGAAAGTTAGTCTTCATCGGTTTCCTATAAATCCTATTATTTTATTTAAGAATATTATGTCATATGATTCCTACTAATAATAATAATATTAATAATAATAATAATAATAATAATAATAATAATAATAATAATAATAATAATAATAATAATAATAATAATAATAATAATAATACGCGAAATGTATTATGTGTGCGCGTGCGCGCGTGCACGCGTGTTTGTAATACGTATAACCTGTTAATTGTTTATATGGACTTCCGCCTTTAATATTATCTAAGTCATCGTACAAAAAATTAATATAAAGCACTATCTCAAAAATGTTGAATAAAAGAAGTTCATCGTATGGCTTAGAACAAAGAAATTAATCGAGTTTATTATGACGAAGTAAAAGTAGGTCAATTTTTTTTAATTATATATATATATTGTATATTATATTTTTTATTATATATATATGTGTGTGTGTTTGTGTGTGTGTGTGTATATGATAAAAATATAAATCTATAATAATATATAAATTTAAAATCTAAATATATAAATGTCAATATCAAAAGAAAAAAAAAAAAAATTGTAAGTGCCCGTGTGACCCTATTTTATATATAATATATATGATCGTATTATGTGTATATATATATAAATTATATACACATGCACGCAATTGGTTACACGTAATTGGTTACTAGAAAAATATTGACCTTATTTTATTTCACCATAGTAACTTTCTTATAAAACATATATATATATATATAAGTTTTTTGTTTTGTTTTTAGAATTGTTTCCTCTCTCGATTGATTGTATAAATAATTTGTCGAAGAGAACTGTTAGTAGTACTTGCTATAATAGTTCGAAGTTTCGATCGAAACAAAAGCGTTTGCCTGCTGATGGTAAACCGGTTTTGAGATCTGATGTACGAATATTCCGTTAGGTGCAGCGGCAATTTCGTTTTTCTTTTTAACACAATGTCTATCGGCATACGTGTCTCTGCTCACGCACGCATTCACGTTCCTCGTCTACTTCTTTCTGTGTTTATTCGATGACGACAAAGTCCTCATTCGATGACATTCTAAGCATTGGAAATTTCCTATCTCACGATGATACACATCCCTTCTCTTTTCTCAGAGAGTGAAATCTCTTTTATCTTTCTCTCTCTCTCTCTCTCTCTCTCTCTCTCTCTCTCTCTCTCTCTCTAAATAAATAAATAAATAAATAAATAAATAAATAAATAAATAAATAAAATTTACTTTATATTCATGTAATAAATTTGTTTAATTAAAAATTATTTATTATAATTTTATATATATATATATTTCTTCTTTTACATCAAAAATAGTCAAGTATATATATCTATATATATATATGATCCTTTTATGTATATACAATGTATGTGTATATATATATAATATATAATAATATATAATAATCCTATGTATATACATTATAATATACGAACTCTATATATAGTGAAACCATAATTGAGAGTAGAATAAAATGAAATAAAATAAAGAAATTAAAATAAAATTTTTATAAGATTTAATGTCTAAATTTATATTGTGTTTAACTACAATAAAAAAGAAAATAATAATAATAAATAAATAAATAAATGAAAAATAAAAAGAAGCACTTTGTTTCAAAGACACTTTATATTCTTAATAAATCTGTCTGATAAAAAAATTAAATTGGCAATGATTTTTAATAATTTCTTATTTAACATTGAAAGTAATTAAAAAAAAATATATATATATATATATATATATATACACATATACGTACATAGTATGAGAATTATAATGATGAATAAAATGAAATAAAATTCCTTTAAAGAAGACCCGATGGTATTTATAACCTCAAAAAGGAATTTTTTTTTTTTTTTTATGCCAACGTAAAAATACATATATTTCTCACCGTAAGATTGACATTATTATATAGAATTCAAGTATAAAAATAAGTTTGATAGATTTATGGAATAACTTGATACCTTTATAATTATCGATAGTAAGTTTATTTTGACGTATTTATTTATGTACATATATGAATATATGAAAGTGTATTAAGAAAAAAAGAGTATAAAAATGTAAAGATATATAAGATGGCGCCATTTACGATTTTCCATTTAACATTCATTTCGATTTTTTTTTGGAATAATATCGAGAAGATCGATGATTATTGAGATGTATCGATATATCGATCTATCGATTACATTAGAAGGTACTACATCGTGGAAACTTGTACGTTTCTCGTCGATATTTTTATTGGCGAATGATGCATTAAATATTTTCTAAGAATAACGGTTACCGATCTCTTTAGAAAGAGAATAAGAGGGGGGAAAGAAAGAGAGAGAGAGAGAGAGAGAGAGAGTGAGAGAGAGAGAGAGAGAGAGAGAGAGGAAGGGATGGTAGTTCTCGCAGTAAACACTTCTTATATAATCCCTATTGTCTTCGTTCATTAAGCTAGTTGAATTTATTCGATC
The DNA here is from genome assembly GCF_050613455.1 of Vespa mandarinia. Classification (NCBI taxonomy): domain Eukaryota; kingdom Metazoa; phylum Arthropoda; class Insecta; order Hymenoptera; family Vespidae; genus Vespa; species Vespa mandarinia. The sequence goes on from NC_140811.1 coordinate 18,983,842, forward strand.
AAAGACATTAAAAAGGTTTTGTTCGGACAAATATTATACATACATGCATATCTATCTACATATGAATGTATATATCGATGCACACGTGAAAATATAAGACAACTGTTTGCATCGTTGTTATCTTTATCTTGCATCATTCTGTGCTTATCACAATAAAGATATATATATATATATATATATATATATATACATGCCATGTGCATGATACTAAATATCGTGGAATATTACCGACTCGTTGACAATTTAAGCTGATTCATTTTTATTATAGCGTGACTTGACAGACGAGAATCATATGCTTGTAGAAAAAAAAAAGAAAAAGAAAAAAAAAAGTGACAAACAAACATTCGTAAGACAAAAATGATACCCACGTATGTACCTGACAATTTGTTACAAGATATCCATGTACACACACACACACTTTGATACAGTTATGGTCTTTTGTCGATCTGTTTATTTGTTGTTGTTCCTTTTTTCTTCCTTTATTCTTTTTTTTTCTTTCTTTTTTTTTTTCTTTTTTCTTTTCTTTTCCCTACTTTATTTCATATTTTCGCGGAAACGTACGATCGATTTCTATTTTCGTTTGGTTTATAAAAACGTTATATAAAAAAAAAAAAAAAAAAAAAAATTCAATACCTTCTTATGATCCCCCTTATCGATGACTTTTCTCCTTTCTATGTTATTATCATTATTTCCAAATATAAAATGCAACGTGGTCGGATAGCTTTTTTAATAATGTAGTTATCTATGTACGTATTTTAACGTATCTACGTGTGTTCGTATCTGTGCGTCTAAATATACGAGTTCGAATTTCATTGTTAAGATATATTTCAGATAAATAATATACATATAATTGTGGTCACGACCATCGATGTTTATCGGCGTATCGATAACTTTTATAATAAGTAAATTGATTTTATATATGTATATGCATATATATATATATATATATATCTTTTGTTTACGTTGCTCGATTATTAATTAATAAACTATATTCTTAATGATTTAGTCGTTCACTTTAGATAGATAGATAGAGAGAGAGAGAGAGAGAGAGAGAGAGAGAGAGAGAGAGAGAGAGAGAGAGAGAGAGAGAGAATGAGAAAGTGAGAGAGTGAGATAAATAGCATAATGGCGAACACGGAATTATACAACGTAATAGTTTCGATTAGGAATACTGTTTTTAGCATTTTGTCTGGGGATTGGTAAAAGATTTTGGCTGAATTCGTGATACGAAGAAACGCGTCATCTTCGTACATTTATTTCTTCTCGTTCTTCTTTAGTTCCACGTAAACACATACGTGCTCTCGTCCACAGACACACACACATACATACATAGAGAGAGTGAGAGAGATAGGATTATACGGTTTGGCTCGATGCCCATTTTTAATGACGTTTGCATTAAAAGCAACGATACAAGTAGTGATCTTAACGTGCATACGTATAGTCGTCCGGAATCTTTATAAATTGACGATGTTCACCGATTTGTTTGTCATTTACCAGTTATCCTTTTGTCCGTTCTAACGCGATCAAAGTTATACATAATTTTCTGAAGTTATTTTTGATTTTACCGCGTTATTAATCAGTGATAACAGCTGACCGACGTGTACGCCTCGGATATATTATATTCATAGAGTGATTTTGACGATTCCGTTTCGCTGCGTAGCAGCATCGCGTTTATCGCCATTTATTTATTGTTTTTTAATTATTCATTAGTATATTTGATTATTGTTATTTTTACAAAATGGTACCAAAGCCATTGGAATTGTCACCGAGGCTATGGTAAATATTTTTTTTTAATTATGACTTTTTAATAAAAGATATTCTTGACATAAATTAGATTTAGTTAGAAAAATAAAAGAAGAAAATAAATAAATAAAATAAGACAATGTGTCTTTAATATATATATATATCTCTTTTTTTTTTTTTTTTTTTTTTCCCAAGAGTCCATAAGAGAGGAAAAAAGGGTGAGATCGCTTTGGAAATCGTCCTATCGGTTTTATCTCTATCTTGTTTACATGTAAAAAGATACATACGTATGTTCGCGTCATAAGGGATTTTTTTTTAGAAATCAAAACAACGTCGGATTTTATGATCTTATATAATTCAATAAGAAGGTTTATTATGTTTTGTGTATATCCCTTGATTTTATGCAAAAGTTCCAAATAATTAATGGTTCCAAATAGTTTATGTATATATATATATTGTATATGAAATATTTTCTGCTTTTTTAGTGAAATGTCAAGTAAATGTATGGACGATAGTCTTGAAGAAGGTTCCAGGCCACTCCAGCATTATTGTATAACGCTGGGTGTGGGGCCTCTGTGGTGGTCCTGATGTGCCCCATGCCGCATTGTCTGTATCTACAGTCAACACAGAGAGCCGCGGCGTGGGGATCAAGCAGAGTCAGCTCTCTGTGAGCTCCCACATTGTGCAAGTATGTATTGGATTAAAAAAAGAAAAAAAAAAAAAAAAAAAAAAAAGGAAAATTAATGTTTTATTATTAAAATTAATAATATATTGATATTTATTTTATAATATTGTAGGAGGATGAATTGTTGAAAGCTGTAAGAAGTTGTGAATCATTACGCCTGACCTTTACGCTTCACTTAACAGAGAGTACATCTGTTGAGTGGGAAACTGTAGTATGGCGCCGCTGTCTTTACATACGCGTACCAAGCTGCCTTCTACCAGAGGGTTCCAAGGAGGGTTTTGTTTCCCTTCTGGAATATGCCGAAGAAACACTACATTGTACTAATATCATTGTTTGTCTCCGTAAAGACAAATCAGATCGAGGTAGTTGTCGGATTCCTTTCTTTGGAACTGTAGAAGCCTTTTGTGTTGAAAAAAATTCTCCGTCTAAACCTTTTTGTTGTTATGGTCTAGCAATGCTGGTTCGTACCTTCATGTTTTTGGGCTTCACAGTACTACCACCGACTCATGCCTTGGTACCACCAGGCAGTGACGCTGGTAATCTCTACATGCTCTATGCCATCGAGTAATCGGCAAGCAGCTAAACTCCTCTCTCAAATTTAACGCGCAGGTATTAATACGATTATTTTAGGTTTATATCCATTTTCTCCAGCATATATATATATATATATATATATATATATACAAACACACACACACATATTACACAACACATGTTGTAAACACACGTATACAACATGTTTTAATTTTATATATTATTTCTAAGCTAAAATCAGCCTTATTTTTTATTTTCATTTGCAAGTACATCCGTGTTTATTGTTTTAAATAATAATTGGCTTTACTTAATGTTTATTAATTATTTTTCGTTTTATCATTACAGGTACCATTATAACGAAGTTTATGATAGAATTCAACAAAATGGATATGTAAGAAATTAAATAGCCTGGTTTTTGTTTTCAATATTTTTCCGTTTTTTTTGTTTTTTTTTTGTTTACTAGATGCAGTTTTGCATTTTGTGTGAAAACTGCTGAACAGAAATTTTGATTTCTTTTATTTTATAGTGAAAATGACTAGTGAGAAACAATTGACATTTCGAAATCTAAAAGCGAAGAAAAATAATATGTATTGGTGTATCACCTTGGCGTTAAATTTAAGAGGTATTTAGGAGAACAGAGAGAAATTATAGTCTCGTATATGTAGAGCGCGCGTACGTAACAGGCTTTTGATGAATGTATCAATTCATTCTCTTGAACACAATGTTAATAACTCTTGTAAGATCGTATAAATTGCTGACAAAGCTTCCCACGTATTCTGAAGGAATTTGATGGTTAAATGATACAAATTAAATAATTAATTGTGACAGAAAACCATCAAATTATAGGAAAAATTTATTATCGATAAATCTCTATATGTTAATCGTGGCAGATTGGGTATCACCATATTTTTCTTTCTAATAAGATTCACTTTCTCTTATTTCTTATAATTATTTCTAAGTATTATCGATATTAGTAATATTTTATATATATATATATATATATATATATATATATGTATGTATGTATATATATATATATATATATATATATATACTTAGATTTAATATTTGTTGTGCAGGCTCTACTCAAATTTTATATATATATATGCGTATTTGATTATTTCGTAGCTCAGATTTCTAGAAAACAAATTTTTGAAAATTTCCGAAACCATAAATCAACAAAATTGTTTGGTATATTCTTTGAGAAACATGTTATGTTAATGTAACAAATGGTGTAATTATTCGCTTTAATTCATATACACGTAGTATTTTGAGAATAATTTATTTGACCTTAGAAGTTTAATCAATAACGATCCAATTGCAGTAAAATCACTACTGCAATGTATTAAAATATCTGGAGTATTATATTGAGTATTTTTCCTTTTTTTTTTTTTTTTCTTCTTTTCTTTTCTTTTTGTTAGTATAATAAGACAGACACATATACACAGTACTTATAACCAAATTCGAAAATTTCAATATAGAATGATCATCAAAACCAAATATTTTGTTTTAAGTGAAGATAATAACAAATTAGAGAGACATATATTAAAGTTCAATAATTCAGATTATTTTTTTTTTTCTTAATTATCATAGAGGTACTGCGACTTTGTAATTGTTGTTATTATAATTTATAATTTTTATTATATCTAGGTAGTACATGTATATATATATATATATACACATACATACTATAGTATATATATATATATATGTTGCAAGTTTTATTAATTTTTAATCATATTAGAATATAAGCAATATTATATATATCTGGTAATTCCCAATCGATTAACTTTGGAGAGTTCTTGCTAATAAATGTGTTCTTTAGTGTTGACTTGATAACAGACAAAGTTGAAAATGAAAAAAAAAAAAAAATACAAAAAAATACAAAAAAAATGTAAAATATTAAAAAATCATAAAAAATGTTCATAGCTTAGTAGAAATATATATATATATAGAGAGAGAGAGAGAGAAAGAGAGAGAGAAAAGAGAGAAAAGAGAGAAAAGAGAGAAAAAAAGAGGTAAGTGAAGAATGACGGATTATTATGTGTTAAATTCATTCAAAGTAATCAAGAGAATCTACTAAAAGATTTTAAATTGGAAGAACAAGTCTATATACGTTTTATTCCGTCAGTTAGTATTATATATTCATACACACTTGACCACCTAAAAAGTATATGTATGCTACATTTATTATTCATACATGAAAAATGATTGCTAAATAAAAATTGAATAAAACACATTATGTCGTTATTTCAGTCGAGAAAAATAATTTTTACTTATCTCGTAAATTTTGTTGGAAAAAAAAAAAAAAAAAAAAAAAAAAAAAAAAAAAAAAAAAAAAAATTATATATATGTTGAGAGAGATCCGTTTAAAGAGATTTATATTTTTTGCGATTTTTATGATTTAAAAAAAAAAAAAAACAATTTCGAAATGAACAAAGATGTATGTAATCGTGCGAAGAATATGAATAATGCTAATTAGTAAGTTATAATTGCAGATTATTAAAAAGATCAGTAATATTTTTTTTTGTTCATATATTAATATAATCATTATCTTGTAAAAATATATAAAAACAATTCACAAAAGCTTAAAGAAAAAACAGAATATTATATAATAATACTTCTTTTGATTATTATTTTTTTTTTTTTCTTTTTTTGTCTTATTAAAACATTCTACTGTAATAATCTCTATTGTTCTAGACAGGTTTTATATTTCTACATATTATATATCGATAATATGTTTATATGCTATCGTTGAGATATTCCTATATGATATATTTCAATAGTTTCGTTAAAATTTTGGAATTGTATGCATGATTAAGAAAAAATTTGTTTTGTTTATTTGAAAATTGAAGCATACCTTTGTATATACTTTCGTTAACAAAAATTAATCATTTACAATAATTGTCTACAAGTCCTGTAAATCAGTATGATTAACACGCGTTTGTATCTCTTTCATACTTTATACAATCACAATTATATTTTTTCACTCTCACATTTCCTTTCTTTTCCAACGAGTTTTCTTTCTTTCCATAATAAAATTTCCTATATAATTAATAAGAATATTATAAATAAGATTTTGACAAATTTATTTAATATTTAATATTAAAAAAATATATCTTATAAGGCTTTTGATATATTTGCAAAAAGTATCATTACTATACTTACAATTTATTTAATACTTGGAGTATCAGATGCATTTTTAGGAACGAGACCTAAGCTATCTAACATACCACCAGATGGTACTGATTCTTCAATAGGGTAAGCCGTCATTTTATTACATTTAATCAAATGTGCAGCTATAATAATCAAAAGAAATATTATTACATATAGAATCATTATAATTTATACATTAATTAATTATACTTTTCTATTTACCCAATTGATTGCCGTCATTTGTCGTATAACCACACCGACATTGCATTTTTTTTTCTAATGGTATATTTATAAGCGGTGATGGAACAACTGAACTGGTCTTTGGCCTTTCGTTATGAATTTGTTGTAAATGTTCTTTAAATGCACGCCAACAACACGTTACGTAACGACACTGTTGACATCTTTGCTCTCCGCTGCAGTTAGAAATGAATCATTTGTTAGAAAAATATTTTTCCTTATTTTTAAACTTGTTTTTGTTAAGGCTGTTCATTATCCTTAGTTTTTTTTTTTTTTTTTATGATTACGCCATCAATGAAAACATGTACGCGTAATTCTTGATCGATTTTCACGAACAAGATATCAATTTTCAAGACGAAGATTTTATCTATCGCGTATCGGTTTCGAATTTTTGAAAAAGGTTTTTATTTTTTTTTTTTTTTCGATAGAAAAAAAATCGCGTTAAAAAATAATATTTTTCTGAGAATAATTTATGCATAAATGAAAATCTTTTTTAAAAATTTGAAACGCGATAAATTATTAAACCTTCGTCTTTAAAATACAAAACCTTGTACATCAAAATTGACCAGGAATTATTTTTGTTCTCATTGATTTTTTGTCAAGTAAAAGTTTCGTACTGTGACGTTCTTCGAAATTTGGGGCGAAAGAGAAGGAGCTCGTATAATAATCGTTAATAATTTTCATATATATACGCTTAAATGGTGCACATTTTATGTCCGTAAAGTAGTGTATTAAAAATGAAATGATATATTCTTACGGATAATGATCCTGTTCGTCAATGTCTTCTTCGCATTCTTGACACGGTAAGTGACTTGTAGAAGCATTTACTAAAATTGGTCCTGTACTCCATTTTTTGACATATTCATCTTTTGGTAATTCAGCGACTGGACTTTCTACGTCAAATCGTCTTATCAGAGGTCGCTGTTTCGGTATCATTATTTCGTTTTCCTTTGTAGAATATGATATAACTTCTACAAGAAATTTTTTTAACAACCATTATTAGAGACATATGGTACGTAAACATGCAAATATACATGCAAAAAAAAAAAAAGAAAAAAAAAAAAAAAATAGCTGTAATTATATATAATGAGCTTACTTGAATTGGTAACAGAGTCGTGTAATTCTCTTTGATGAATTTTCAATGAACTTTTTTGATTAAACCATAAACAACATCTTGGACACTTATTTCCACGGCCTTGTTCTCTCCTTACAATGTGTCTTTGCATATGGAGAAAGAATGAATGTATACTAGACGCATTCGTTTGTCCTTCGACAATAAATTCTATAATCTATTAAATACATTACTTTGTAATATTTATTTGAAATATTTATATGCAATCGGGTTGATCGAAATTTATATTTGCATTCACCTTTAAACAATAAGGACATTGTAAACCTTCACCCTTCTCATGAACTTGATAATAATGATCTATGACATCTTTGTGACTAGATGTTCGATAACCACAGTTATCGCATTGATACGGCATTTCAGAAGGACAATGCATCGCCGTTAAATGATTAATCAATAAATTGCTATTTCCTGGAACATTTATAAAGAGATAACACGTATATAAATTTGATGTTAATATCTCATTGTTGAAAATTTTATATTGTTAAAACAATAAAGCTCACCAAATTTTTGTTCACATATGGCACAAACAACCATGTCACCGTCAGAATTACCAAATGTACTATGAGCTTCTGAAATATGTGTAACTACTTGATGTGTAGAAGAAAAAGCTGTACAACAATAACGGCATACAGGAAATTCTGATTGATCAGGGACTTGGGGTGGCACATGACTGATCATATGTTCCATTATTTCAGTATTAGACCGCATTACAGCAGTGCAAAGGAAGCACTAAATTATGTATCATAATAAAGCTATAATATATTGGTCAAATATGTTTCATTAAGATATAATTTATTAATATCAATTAATAAATTACCTTAAAATATAACGAAGATTTATTCTCTTTTAACAATAAACTTTTATCACCATCCATCGTCGCATAATAACATTTTTGAAGTTGTATTTGTTCAGTTTTATTTTCTCTTTCTTTTTCCTTAATAATTTTCGTATCAGAAGTATTTTTCTTTACTTCTGGCTCTGGACTAGGTCGTGTAGATAGAACTCTTTTCCTTCCTCTTTTTGGACCAGGTTTTATTAAATGAGATTCTGATTGTTTGATATTTTGAACTATTATTTCAGGATTTGTCTGTGGCTGATCTTTCGACATTATCATGGGGGTTAACGGAGGAGGATTTGTTTTTGAATAAGACCAATCTTGAAATGGATTAGCTGCAATTTTTGCAAGACGTTCTAACATGCAATCACCTAAAATAATAAAATGCGTAATTATTTATACGTTATATTAACATAAAATATTTGTCCTCATATCTAACTTACTAGAATCTATTTTCGTTTGTTCAGATATATGAAGGATAATATTGTCAAATGCACGTGCCGCAGTAGCACCATACATTTCTCTCCAAACAAGTTCATCCAAAAATTGTTGTATCATTTGTCTACTAAGTAAACTCAATGTATTTTGAAACATTCTTGGAACTATTTTTCGTAAATATTCCATTACGTGATAATTGCTCATGAAATTTCTAGGATTTTGATCGCAAAATGCTGACTGCGTTACATTAGCAAAACCAAGCTCTTGCAGAGTACTTTTGTCAACCGTAAAGTCAGTCATAATTTTAGAATCCGTATGAACCCAGTCTTTCAATGGATGAAGGATATTATTAAATCTTCGCTTGTAAGACCTTTCTCCATCTTGTACCGGATCACAAGCACGTAATCTTAAATCTAACGTTGCCATATCCAAAACGCCAAGAACTTCAACTTTTACCTATAAAAAAAAAAAAAAAAAAAAAAAAAAACAAGAAAAAAAATATCAAACAATATTTTCACTGTGGAGATTTCTATATGACGGTTGATAAAAAATAAAAAGAAAATGATATTTTTACCTGACGTAAATTGCCATCTTGCGAAGTGGTACCTAAACTGATAACACCAACTTGTATCATAGAATTTTTTCCACCCATTCTTCGACTTTTATCCCATATAGCAGCTGTACACGCACTACGTAAATTCGTATAAAAGTTTTTTACGTATATATTTGAAACTTTAACCCAAGAAACTACATTTTGTACATTGGTTTGACATGCCCAATGATAAATAAGTTTTAAAAGTACAGTAGGAGTATATGGTGCTCCTTGGAAAATTGAACCAGAAAAGATAGAGATAAAGCGATCTGGGCAACAATTAGAGATCCAAACGTATCCTCCGGAATATGGGAATGTACCTTGATCGCTGTACATTCCTAGTTTAAGTTTTACTCTTTGATAAGTTGTGCTATGCAATATGCAATATTGTTCCGATCTAACTAGACCTTGTTGGATTAACCATTCAGCGAATTTTGTAGGAGAATACATAAGTACACCTTTTACTTTGATATCTGTGAAAATTTTTATTAGTGTTAAATCTCGCACCTGAACGTAAATATTGTCATATATAATACCTAGCTCTGATCTTTCCTTTAACGCTACTTGTGGTATTATTTCTTTTGTACGAAGATTTGGTCTTGCCACAACAACTAACGAAGGAAAAGTTCTACCTCCGTTCATTTTATTAAACGTAATTTCTCTACCATCGGGAAGATTCTTTTTTGATTCATCGATTTGCTCACAAGCTATAACATATCTCATGATACATCTATTGTTCATATAACAAATAAATTGATCAATTAAGAATATATTTATTTTTACCTGTATTTTTTATTCCAACTGATATGCCACCTATACTAGTCTGTTCTGTAGGTTTAGATCTTAATGTCGTTTGATTTCCTTGAGATTTGTTCACGGTTTTTATTCTTAGATTTGTAACACCTTGTGGAGTAGTAGTAGCTACGATAATTATATTGGTTTTGGAAATATATAAAGAAAAAACTTTGTACATATAAACTCACTTTATGATTCTTGCTTGAAATTACTCACTTGAAGTAACAACATGAGTTGTAGTGTTAGATTTAGGTCGACCACGAGCAGGAAGAGGTGCAGGCTGTAATGGAAGAAAATAAAAAAATAAATACATAAATAAATAAAATAATGAAACACGAGATGTTTATATTTTAGCAATATACCTCCTCTATGATATCAGGTTGTTGCTGTACTTGTAGAACTTTCGTTCGACGTCCTGATCTAGTATATTTATACTAGAAAAATTATATCAGAAAAATATTAATCCCATTAAATTCCATTTCTACAGGGAGAAATAGATAATTCAAATTGTCTTACATTTTCTGATTGAGACTGTGCTGACACAGATGTTGGTGAAGCTGTTGTTGTTGTTGTATTGCCTATAACAAAACTTTTTAGGTTGATTATAAATGAATCATGCTTCTTATATAAATTGCTACCTTGTTGTTGATTAACAGATCCTAGAATAACTCCAACTCTTGGATCCACAACAAGTTGTATATTCCCTTGGGTTCCATTCGTATTATTTACCATATTAAGTTTTATTTGCTGGCTTTTATTCTGATTCTTTAAAACACACACACACACACACACACATATATATATATATATACTCATCATAAATTTTATTTAATTAAACATTAATATTACATTATACTTACAACATTTAACAAAGGTTGTGTATTCTTTACAATTGGTTGGGACGTATTAGGAGGACTGAATGAATCGAAATATACAAATGAGAACTTACAAAAGAATGAAAATAATATATTCAGATTCTATCGATTAATGATATTAAATACATACAGTGTATATTGATATCCATTGACAGTTCCAGACTGACATATCATTTTTCCACCATGATCCATAACTAATTGTTCCAGTGTAGTTGCAACCTTATAAATATTTAACTCATTAGATTTATTATTACAGAAATATTTTTCAAATTATGATGATATTTCAGATATATATATATATATATTATACCTTATTGCAGTCTTCTTGTAATTTTTCTCTTTGTTTTAATTGAGATTCACTGAGTGGTTCTTCTATACATTCCAAGTTCAAAGTCATATGAAGCGGTCTATTACTTGTAATTGATCGTGAAACTGTACGTGACTTCGGCATCTTGGAATTACTTATAATATCTTTAATTAATTTTAATCTCATGATAATATATAACAATTAAAATTAAATATACACTCATATATATACATTCATATATAAACATATATATACATATATATATACATATATATATATGTATATATATATGTATATATATAGATATAAAATATACTCACGATTTTTTTCACGTCAACATAAATCCATGAAGTTTTAAATCACTCAAGTTCCAAGCTCCCTCCAAGTTACTTCGAAAATGCTACTGTCTGTCTCAAAAAGAAGCGGCCCTTTTGGCGTCTGTGACACCGTAAAGATCCATAATTATGCAATTAGGAAACAAAAGCTTGTTTATATGCTCGTCTCGATAGCACTTTAGGCTTTTCACAGTTTATTTATTTATTTTTTTTTTTATTTTATTTTATTTATTTATTTATTTATTTTTTTTTTTCTCGAAAGTAGAATTAAACTTAAATATTTCTTACGGAGTCAATTGATGTTAATTCCATTGAGAACAAACGAGAAACGCGCAACAGTCTTTTCAATAGGAGCTCTTCGTTAACTGTTAACTAAGATGGCGTCATCTGGTATGTTGATTTTGTTCACTACATATTAAATGTTTTATTTTTTAAAAATTATTTGTAAATATTATTTGTAAAAAATTATTGAACAATATTATTTGTCATAATGAATTTCACTGGTACAAGCATCGAGTAGTATTAATTTACAATCGTGTACGTTTAAAACGAAGAAAATATGATATTGTCATTTACGGAAGTTTGAATGTGGCGCCTTCTGTTGCCATTCGGAAAAAATAGAAAAAGAGATATCCCTATTTGAAAGTCGTTTATATATATATATATGTATATATATATATATATATGTATATATATATATATGTATATATATATATAGACAAATGTTAAACACAAATTATGCAGGAATGTGCAATATGCAATGTTTCATTTATTTACTTATACTTATTTCCAAGAATGAGAGATAAATTTTCGCATTTTTCTTTTTTTTCTCGTATCATTTTATTTTTAATCCAACGTGAATAGAATTAACGTAAGTGTATTTGATCAAATGCCCAAAAGTATTTTTTTTTTTTGTTTTTTTTTTATTAGTAAACACAAAAGTACAATGAGAATCATCCTTAATGTATATAAACTTAACACATTTTAATTTTTGTGAATTAAAGCAAATAATAATAAAAAATATATATATATATATATATATATCATGCCGATCGTATTAAAATAATATTCATTTTCTTAATGAACACAAAACTGAATAAAATTAGTGATCGGATATTATACATATAAATGCAAAAATATCGAAGGCAAGTAGAAGTTATTTCACAAAAACATTACAAAATATCTGCTTGTGGAGATTTAATATAACCAAAAATTTTGCATACATGTGTATATATATATATATATATATATATGTACGTGTATGCAAAAATTTCAATTCACTTTAACAACGAAACCATGAGTAGTTCCTATCAGTTCCGAAATGTTAGAATCATTAGTGCCATTAGAAAAAATCGATGTGAAATTATTCGACGATTTAAGAGCAGAAAATTCATTATATCGTTCATTATTTGTTATTACCGACGGTGGCAAAGGTGTGACCATTTTTACCGACCATTCCGAGTGATTGCGTCCACGTTGTTTCGTGACGAATGGCGCTTCGATCGCCGTTGAATTAAAACGCGCTAGGCTCGAGTTAAGTTTAAACGTTCTTTCAATGTTTCCGGCATTACGTTCTGTGTCGTCGTCAGTGATGAATCGTTTTGTACCAATTTTTTCCATCGTGAAGAAGAGTTGACCATTGTGTTCTTTATCATCGTAACGATTCTTATTCCCCATGTCGGCGGTACGAGATACTAGACGTCTTCTAGCACCATGATTGTGAAACCTCACGGTACGATCGCCATTTTGTGAATTATCATTATTTGATTGTACGATCGACGATCCGTTAAAAAGATGATCTTTTTTATCATTTGCAGATGCCAAGGAGTCCGTACAATTTGGTGGTGGTTCTCTGTGAAGGTATGTCACAGGCCAATGTCTAGAATAATAATTTATATCGTTACGATCCCCGTGATCATCACCATTGTAATCGCCATAATGATGATGATGATGATGATGATAGACGTCCTGTTGAATCGGTCGTGGACTTGGTAAATAAGGATAATATTTCTCGCTGCACGGTCTCCATTGATCATCGGACAAACCCACGTAACACCTATCATATTAAATTCATTGTTATTATTATTTTTATTATTACTACTATTGTTAATTTCTTTTACGTGAAACATAATAGGATAAAATTTGCCATAGTTACCATGGATAATGAAATCCTTGAGAGTAACCACAATGATGGTTAGGTTCGCAACAGTAATCCCAACTACCAACTTCTCTTCCTTCCGTTTCGCATGACCAAAAACCAGCTACATCGTTCCTCTCGCATTTCGTATCTCTTTTACATGGGTAACCGTTTACGGTGTAATGTTGAAAGGTTGCAAAATCTGGTGCTAAGAAAATAAAAAAAAAAAGAAAAAAAAAACGTACATGTATATATGTATCTAAATACATACATATATGTATATGTACATAACTAAAAATAGTATACAATAAAATTATATTTACATGGTGGGAAAGTATCGTCTTGACCATTTGAGCCATGAAAATTATTATGCTCCATATATCCATAATCACCTTCATAATCGCCATGACCACCATGTGGTCTATAAGGACGATCATCTGTTGGTCTAACTGGAGGATCAGGTCTGTCGGGATCGTATGGTCTTAATCCATGCTGATAAACACTGTTAAATGGTCTAGATATATCATGCCCATAAAATGGTCTAGGATCCGGAATATAAATCCCATCGGATTGATCAGAACCAGGGCCTAAATCAGGTCTAGCTGTTGGCAAAGGTAAAAGTGGTTTTCCATTACCATTTCCTTGATTACCAAAAACATGATTATCATCAATGGAATATCCTGTGATCATGCATTGTGGTTCAAGGTCCTTCCAAGCATAAAGAACGTGATCATCATCGTAGGCATAATCCAATCCTGGTCTTAAATCTCTTATCGATACGTCGCTCAAAAGACAATTTTGATCGCCTCTATCAGCTCGAATTCTATTTTGTAATTCGTATTACGATAAGTATTTGCAATGATATTTCTTTTATTATATTATTTAAACATTAGATAGTAATTACTTGTAACTGAAGGACATGCATGGTATTGGATCTTTTTGTCGCATTTTCGAACACTTTTCACGACATTCAGATTCGGAATCAACGTTTATCGCCAACATCACTGAATACGGTGTCAATCTACACGGTTTGTGATAACTGGAATAGCATACTGTAAACAAGAGAAAACATTTTCTAGATTCTATCTCTGATTGATTTAATTTTTCTTTTTTATTTTCTTTTTTTTTTTTGTCCAAAAGTGAATAACGCAAATTCGTACCATCTTCTCCACGTGGAAATTTGCTTTGTCCACCGATTTTAAATGGTGGAAAGGGATAAGGCTCGCAGCCTCGTCCAAAACTACCTCGTTCGTATATTTCGGCTCCGTCCATGTCGGGCATTGTTGTTGGATTGATTTCTTGGGTTGGCCAATCGCTTAGATGACAATTTGTTGAGGGATTTCGTTGTGGAAGTCCTCCCAATCCGTATCTTATTAATGATCCAAAAAAAGTGTTAATATTATTCATAATATAAATCTATTTATCAATTTATACGTATACCTAAAAGCGAAACTCCGACAGGTGAATTCTCGTGAGACTGTACATTCGACTTGACATTCGCCAAGGTCATCGACAAAAATTGATTTCCTTATAACATCTGATGGCATACCGAAGCCACTTCTTACTCTCCAGAAGCATTCTAAAAGTAAAACAAAAAATGTCCCCCAAAAAGAAAAGGAAAAGGAAACAGAAAATTTCATTACGTTAATAATTTTATCAAATTATTTAACCATCAGGTGGATGACGATTCTGATGATGATGATTCTGATGATGATGATTTTGATAATGATGATGTCGTTGGGCCATCATATCGCAAGTCTTTGGATCGCCGATTATAGCGTAAATATCATAATCACGATTGGGTTCTATGTCCGTGTAAAAATTTAAATCCCTGTAAGAGATCTCAGTGAGTAGACAATTGTCCGTAGGATCGGTAGCCGCGACGTTGTATCTAAAAAGAGAAAAGAAAAAAGAAAAGAAAGAAAGAAAGAAAAAGGAAAGAAAAAAGAAAAGAAAAAGTCCCTCGATCGAGGGATCCGAGATTTTTTCTTCCTTTTTTTTTTTTTTTATTTTTTCTCACCTGTAGGCCAAAGTCATGCAAAGAAAATTATTCTCGTTCAAACAAAGACTCTCGCATTCCTCCAAGTTCGGTGTTAAATATGTCCTTCTAATAACATCTCTGACAAGTTTAAATCCAGCACCAGCTCTCACGGTACATCGTCGTTCCTTTTTCGTTCCACCATAAAGCTGATCTCTATCAGCCGGTATATAATTGTCACCGTAACCAAAGGCACCCCCGTAATTATAAAATTCACCATAGAAATGATCGTTCTCTTGTGGTCTCGTTGGTTTCACATCGATCGGATTTTTCGGATAATATTTTGGTATATCGAAATGACTGACGTAATTCGTATCGTAACCGTACGAACTACCATAAATTCCATTACCATAAACTTGCCAATCCTTTGGATCTTTTCGACGGTCCGACGAATATGGTCCGATCTCGTTCGTTCCTATAAATGATTAATACTTTAATCTTTTCTTTTCTTTTCTTTTCTTTTCTTTTCTTTTTTTTTTCTTTCTTCAAATATTTTTCATACATTCTTTTTTTTCAATCCCCAAACGTGACAATAAACATTTCGTCGATTGGTAATTTTTTGTTTTCCATTTAAAAATGAACACTTACTTTTCCTTTTCTTGTTTAATTTTTAATTTTTCTATAAAGTATCATAATCGAGAAACATTTGTATAGTTAATTGTAATTATAAAAAAAAAAGTGCATTACTTACCTATGTCATTATAAGGGCCATTATAATCGACTCTTCTGTCGGGATATTTCGGAAGATAAGGTCTATCAATTGGACCATGATACATTGGCCTTGGAAATAATGGTCTCCCATAAGAATAACCATTGCCATTGAAATTGTCGATTGGTCTTCCATGGGGAGAATGAGTTTGTTGAAAAAAGGGATCACCGTGCGTCTCGTAGGGACCACCATAAACCTGTGATCTAATATCTATCTGTGGTCTAGGTAAATCTATCGGTCTTGCTGGATCAGGTTTTTGATAGATTGGTCTTTGATCATGATGAATGATGGGTCTTGGTATATCACTGGAAGGTCTTCGATCAGGGACATACGTATGTCCTGATCCAGAAGGATAAGGCCCGGGCCAAGATGACTGAGATATTGTATCACGAAGACAATCAGGATCTTTTTCATAATAATCACATTGCGGATCTGCTTGAAAATCTCGATGAATGTTTAAACGCGAATAAGGTACTGACGTCATCTCGCACATACCACGTGATCCAGGACCCATTCGTCTGCGATCAATCCAGAAACATTTATTATAATTTCGATCTATATATTAATATATTAAAAAGATATATTTTGTATATAGTCTATACATACACACATACATATATCCATATATATATATATATATATATGTGTGTGTGTGTAAATATCTACAAGTAATATATACAATATATTTTTAATTTAACAAAGGTGTATATATATATATCTATGCTAAGATAATATATACATACATATGTGTGTGTATGTGCGTTTGTTTATATATATAACAACGTATGCAATTGTTTACGAATCAAGAAGCGTGTCACAGTGCGCTTGCGATGCGATCAAATTATCCATGATGCAATCGGACAGGTCATGCACTTGTGCATATGTATACTCTGTTTTTTTCTTCATTTTTTCTTTTTTTTTCCTTTTTTTCTTTTTTTTTTTCTTTTTTTTTTTTTACGTTTATTCCAAACATTTACGTACAAATACGCGCGCGAGAGAGAGAGATCACCGGACTATGTCAACTCTACGAATAATCGTGTTAAATGTTAAGCGAAGCGAATCTTTCGTTTTATAGCTTTTATTTATTTATTTATTTTTGTTAATTACCTGTAATTGAAGCCTTCGCAAACGAAATATTTTTCGTAATCACAGGCACGATGACATTCATCTAATCTCTGACACTCGACCGCTCTTCTTACATAAACTTGCACCGTTTTTTTGCCAGTTAAAAGTCTTCGGTAACACGCTGCATCAAATTAATTGATTGATTGATTAATTATTAATTGATTGATTTTATTTAATAAAATAATTAATCAATTAATTATAAACATATAAATAAATCAAATGAACGAATGACGTTCGATGAGGTTGTAGCATCATCGAGAAAAAACTTACGCGAACAATCTTCAACTGCATCCTCTATTAATATTACAGAACCTTGAACGGAAGTTCGAATGAATAAAATTAACACAAAAATTGATAATCGTTCTTTGCCACTTAAATTCATTTTTTATATATATATATGTATATATATATATATATATTTTTTTTTTTTAATTAAATAATTTATCGATCTCAAATTAAGCGAGAAGCGAACAATTTTTTAATAGGATTCATTTTGAAATGAATTATTAATATCGATCACTTTTTATATTATCTCATAAAATTCCATATATCGCGAACATAATTTTTTTTTTTTTTTATTTTGAAATTCTTTTTTAATTTCTTTTCCTTTTTTTATATACATGTATATATATATATATACATATACATATACGTTTGAGTAAATACTATTGGCACTTCGATATCGTCGTTTCGATCATTTCTTTTCTTTTTAGAAACGAGAAGCGGCGCGAATAGAAAATCGTACAAAAAGTAACGGAGAAATTACGAGCTCGCATCGTTTTATAGAAAAGTGAACGTTTCCGTGGGAATAATAGTGGGAGGAACTACACCGTAAATATTGGGGGAGGGGTTTTGGTGTTACATGATCATTAATGACTCTACTTACTATTATTATTTTTCTTTCCGTCCTTCTCCTTTTTTCTTTTTCTTTCTTTCTTTTTTTTTTTTTTTTTTTCTTTTTTCGTCCTTTCTTACTAACTACATATCGCACGTGCGCAATTGATCGGCAAACTTTGTCTTCGCCGAAAAATCTAATTTCCATTGGCTTTCACGATGGTCAATAATTTTTAATGGCAATCAAAAATTTATTTCGATTAATTACGAAGAAGAAAAAAGAATAGACATATTAACAAATATATTAAAAAAAGAAAAAAAAAATCTTTTGAATATCATTGAAAATGTTTTGTCTTTCTGTTTCTTCTTTTTTTTTTTTTTCTTTTTTTATTTTTTCGTCATCATTAATCTCATGTCGGACTTGTTGGTTAATGATTTTTGTAAGAAAGAAAGAGAGAAAAAAAAAAGGCAAAAGATTCGATTAAGAAATGAATAAAACGATACGTTTTATCTTTTCTTTTTCTTTTTTTTTTTTTTCTTTTTCCGTTTTCGTTACCTTCCCGCTTAAATCTTATGTCGGTGAATAATTTTTCATATATATATATATATATATATATATATATATATATATATATATATATATATTAAGAGAAATGACGTCAATTTAGAAGGGACGGAATCGTGTGTGTCCTCGATGATTTGTCAAGGTCACTCTACACTAGCACAATTATTTCAGCCAGGTCGTGTTCGTCCATTATCGAGCTCGATGAATTTAACAAATTCGTATTTCCGCTATTTAAAATCCGCGCCTCTTATTTACACCATTAATAAAAAAGAAAGAAAGAGAGAGAGAGAGAGAGAGAGAGAGAGAGAGAGAGAGAGAGAACGCTACG
Organism: Vespa mandarinia; assembly: GCF_050613455.1. Taxonomy (NCBI): domain Eukaryota; kingdom Metazoa; phylum Arthropoda; class Insecta; order Hymenoptera; family Vespidae; genus Vespa; species Vespa mandarinia. The sequence continues at coordinate 19,003,242 of NC_140811.1, forward strand.
ACATCTTATGTGACTCTCTTCGAATTTGTTCTCTTCCGTTTTTGATAGCTGATCTTTTTAGATCTCGTTTAGAATAATGTCCGTTAAATTTCTAGATGGTGCATCTGTTTCTCGTGTAATCGTGTCATGGCGAATCAGGAATGCACGTTGCACAAGGGAGAAAAATAAATGGCGAGACTTTACAGGACGTTCGACTTCCGGCTCGCGTGATCCATCACCATGAGACGCTCTTACTTTCGAGTGTCCCCTTATTTCTCGTTGCGCTTCGAATTAATTGTTTCGAATTCTTCGTTTCGTTCTATCGAAAAATATTCGATTAAATCAAATCTCAATATACTATATCGACTTTTTTTTTTGTTTTTATGAAAATTTATTTAATCCTTTAACAATGTAATTAATGTTTCTTCACATTTTTACGATCCTTTTTCCTTTTTCTTTATTTTATTTTCCTCATAGGTTTCTTTTTTTTTCATTTCTTTTTTTTTTTTTTTTTTTTTTTTTTTTTTTTTTTTCATTAGATCCAATAAGCTTGATCCGATATGATCTACAGATCGAAGGATCTATTAAATGCTTGGGAAGTGGGAACGAGTTAATATTTTTCTTTTTTTAGATATCTATTTAATTTTTTTACGATGCGATCTATGAGATCGAAAGATCTTAGAAAGATTTAGAAAGATCGATGTAATTGGTAAACAATTAATTTTCTCTTTTCTACGTTATCTCATTTATTTATTTTTATATTTATTTTTATTAAATTCGATAAGTCCTTATGATACGATCTATAGATCGAAAGATCTACTAAAATAAGCAATTGATAAGGGAGAATTAAATTTATTTTTATTAGATTGAGCTTTTGATAAATTTTCGATATGATCTATAGATCTATATATTGAAATGCATATATATTTCGATACAAAAAAAAAGAAAAAAAAAAAAAAAAAGAAAAACGAAATGCATTTGTTAGTTTATTTCCTTTTTTCTTTCTTTCTTTCTTTCTTTCTTTTTTTTTTTTTTTTTTTTTCTATCTCTTCCTACGACGTCGGCGACGATTATAAAATATGATTTGTACGTAGACTTTTTGCATGATGTAATAAAAAGTAAATTGTCGTTACGATAAGACTCCGTGCACCGGAAAACAATGAATGAACACCGGCTTAATTGACATAACGCTTAAAATCTATGTCATTGCCGTTAAGCTGAAACTATTCACGTTGAGATGATTAACCAATGAACGCTTTTTGATAAATGTGGAATGATTTATTTCGCTGATCTCACGTCGATTCGCGAAGAAGTGACGTGAATGTTGCACGTTATTGTTAAATTATGAATAGCATGAGAATTTCTATTAATGTGACCTTACGTTCTTTTTTTCTTTTTTCTTTTTTATTCTTTTTTTTCATTCGAGATGAATATCTAAAAATTCGATTAATAATCGAGATAAAGTATATACACATGTGTGTACGTAATAACTAAAACTATTTATTAATAATATGTATGTATTTATATATATATATATATATATATATATATATATATGTTATATATGTATTAAGAAAAGAAATAATTATTACTCACACTTATTTTCTTCGTTAATTGGAACATGAAATTTCTTGTTATAATCGTTCATAAAATTTTTATAATCGTTCGTACCCATGGAAACGTCGTCGTTCAAGTTAATGACGAAAGGACGTGTTTGATTACGTCGAAATTGTTGAATTATTCCATTTTGAATAGGTTTCCATCTAACAGGTACTTGATAATTATTTTTATTCGTAGGTTTAACTGTGGTCGTACGATATATCTGATAATTCTTAACGATCATGCCATTATCCTTGTCGGTTTTATAAGAATCCTTTTTGTTATTATCATTCGGAAAATTTGACAAAGTTTTCGTGCATTCCTCGTAAATATTAGTTACTGGTTTCGAATAAATTTCATTTATCGGTTTATTTCCATAATTTTGAAAATCTTTGTTTTGCCAAACGTTATCATAAGCCGGACGATAAATCAATGTCACTGGACGATATACGTCATCCTTTGTGATAATTGGTCTATCAAAATGAAATAAATCTTCGTATCCTTTTTCGAAATAAATTTTCTCACCAAAATTGTTACCCAATAATTGTGGCTTTTTATCAGTCGTTAATTTAGATTCATTGTTTATACCAAAAGTTGGATATTTTTGATCGTTAATTGGAATTTTCGGTCTTGAACCATAATTCTTGTTTCTAATGATGTCTATGATACGTTGTTCGTCATCGAATGATGATAAATACGATTGTTGACTCGTATTTTGTCTTTTCCCATTATTTTCAGATCTTTAAATAAACAAATGTATGTATATATATATGTTATATTCAAAAATGTAAGACAGTCTATTTTTTATAATAATTCTTTATATTAAAAAAAAAAAAAAAAAGAAAAAACAAAAAATAATATTTTGTTTAATGTAATCAAATTTTATCTAATATAATGAGATATAAATACTATAATTTATATAAGATTTAAATTTTATATAAGAGATAAATACTATATAATTTTTTCATACCTTATCTAATGATAGTCTGATAAAAATCAATAAATAAATTTTTCCATTTGAATTATTACCTGTTAGGTTGATAAATATTTGGCAAAAATGATCCAAAGAGACCACCAGAAAATCTAGTATTCGTTCTTGTATTATTCATCGATTTTTGATTTCCGCTATTTCCAGTTTTATAAAGTCGATCAGGTTCACAATTTGGTAAACGTTCTGTACGCAAATAAACATCGTAATCCGAATTCGTTTGCAGATCTTCTGGACTTGGCATTTTTGAACTTAATTCACAACTTGTGTTTCCTTTTGGGCTAATTCTGTGAACCAAGAAAGAAAAGAAAAAAAGATATAATAAATAATAAATAATAATAATAATAATAATAATAATAATAATAATAATAATAATAATAATAATATCGAACTTTTCTAATGAAATTTTATTCAACGATTAGATTCGACGTTTTTAAGACACTTTTCATATATTAAAAAAAAAAAAAAAAATAAAAAAAAAGAAGAAAAGAACAAAAAATTCAGGATAAAATAAAATTCATGCCGAATAGTTGATGAACTTACCCGTAGCTAAACGCAACGCAAGAACTTCGTCTTTTCGAACATTCCTCTTCGCAATCAGAAATACTGTTCACTTTAATAGTAAAGAAAATATCTTTATCTGGTAATTTCGTGCCAATGGATACTCTGGTATAACAATCTAAAGATAAACAAAAATGCATAGACGTACAAACGTAGAGATAATTAATTTTTTCTTTTTTCTTTTTCTTTTTTTTTTTTTCCTTTTTTTTTTTCTTTTTCAGAGATAAATTTTTCTCTTTCGTTCGATCACTCACCGTTAGCCACGATCACCAATTGATTGTCGATCGTAAGATCCTGAAGTTTGGACGTACATATTGATCCAAAAAATTGTAATGCAATTAACAAAAATTCACGTTCGATCCTTCTCCCTTGTCCCAACATTTTTTTAACGGAGAGAAATACTGTCCGTTGATATCTTCGTAAAAGGATATTATTATTCGATCCTGTATACCAACGAATTTACCTAAATTTATTATCCAGACGATTTATCCGTAACGCGATCTACAAAGACGTTTTAAATTTGATCGATAATTACGATCTTCTCTTTTTTTTTTTTCTTTTTTTTTTTTTTTTTTTACAATAAAAATCAACGTTTAATAATATATATGATAAAGTGATCGATAAATTTTTTTGATTTCTTTCTTTTTAATCTTCTACATTTTACGTTCCAATCATTTTCATAATTATTCGGGAAATAATTTTCAAATTATCGTATTATTCGAACGCGCAAATATTGTTGAATCAAGACCTATAATAAATTCAATACTTTTTTCTTTTTTCTTTTTTCTAAATTTCACAGTCAAATCACTTTCACGTAATTATCACCTCTTCGTACGTAAAAAAAAAAAAAAAAAAAAAAAAAAAGAAGAAAAGAAATTAATTGGATCAAAATCGACGTTTTAAAGAAAAAGGGGAAAGTATCACGACGGAAAAGTAAATTCAATAATTCTTTTCTTTTTTTTTTTTCTTCTTCTTCTTCTTTTCTTTTCTTTCTTTTCCTTTTTTTTTTTTTTTTCACTCGTTCGTAATTATTATAAAAAAGAACGTTTAAATAGGGAATAATTTACAATTAATTAAATAAAAAATTTGAACGTACAAATCTAAAAGTAGAATTGAAAACTATGACCAGTAGAATCGATCGATCTGCTTCGGGAGCAAAGAACTAAATAAGACGATACGATCGAATAGAGAATTCGTCACCTTTGCCGCAAACTCCTCTCTCTCTCTCTCTCTCTCTGTCTCTCTCTCTCTCTCTCTCTCTTTCTCTTTCTCTTACTTTCTCTCTCTCTCTCTCTCTTTCTATCTAATACAACACGTTCACCGAGGATGACGAGGTAGCTTAATTAACGGGTCCGCCGTAATTATCATCGCCTCACCGCGGTTCATTATACTTTCGTGAATAAAACAGAACTAAACTCGTGCCTCTTACGATTGACTCACTACTGAGAGGATCGTCTAACTGTATCATTGTCTTATAGAAGAAGGAGCAACACTCAAGACTGTGTATTATTCTTCCTATTCTTCTTCTTCTTCTTCTTCTTCTTTTTCTTCTTCTTCTTCTTCTTCTTCTTCTGTGTGCATTTGCACGCTTAAAGGAACTCGAGTATATAGATACCTAGATATACAGGGTGTTCGAAAAGATTTGACCTATATTTCATAAAAGACTATCAAAAGGATCCCATATATAAAACTTTCTAATAGGAAACAATGATGTTAGTTGAAAGTGGAGGGGAGGTAACTCTTTCTGTTGAAAAAAGATATAAAACGGACTACATACTTGGTCTTAATTAAGTTTTAATGCGTTACTTTTTTTCTTTTTTTAATCATTTAATTCAACCGACGAGAGAAGGAAGGATAAATGAATAAAAAAAAAAAAGAAAAAAGAGGAAGTTAAATTCAAAATATAAAATCGAAACTGCTGGATACTTTCTGTATGATCTTGTGCGTCAAATCTTTTAGAACACCATGTATATATATATATATATATATATATATATAAAATATATATATAAAATATATATATATATACGTGTATAAGAACTCTTTAAGTATACTATTCTTCTTTCAAATCTTTTCTTTCTCTTACGTAGCCACAACAAGTGCTCAACTACGAGCAAGTGCAATCCTATTCTGCAATTCGGAATTTCATTAACTCGTTTGTTCGTTCGTTCATTCGTTCGTTTGTCCAGGATATAGTAATAGTAGTAGTAGTAACTGTTCGAGTCCATAACCATGAATTTTTACGCAAGAAGAACATTAGTTTCTTATTCCTTGGCATATATATACGTATACGTGTGTGCGTTTTTTTTTTTTTCCATACGCATATACATATGTATACATTTTCTAAGCTTTCGAATGTTATAAAATATATATTTCGATCTTTCTACAAAATTGATATATAATATTAATTAACAAAATCGCTTTGATCTATTGTTATATTATTTATAAATTACGATGATGAAAGAAAAAATAAAAATAAAAAAAAAAAAAAAAAAAAGAATGTATTGAATGGAGATTAAAAATTTTCTTTATTATTTCGTAAATTATAATCGTCAACGATGAAAACAGATTTTTATTTTTTCATAAAATCTAATAACGCAAAATGATCTCGTTTATTATGACATACAATAATGAAATATATTTTTATTTGTTTCCTAAATTTTATTCGCACAGAATCATTTGTTTCAATTCATAAATTATAATCATAATAATCTTAATTAATTGATCACATAATCATGAAGTACACGATTAAAAAAGAAAAAAAAAAAAAACAAAAAAGAAAAAAAAAAAGAAAAGAAAATAATCATATAATCGTAATATAATCAATAAAAATATTCTACTGAACTATATAAAAATTGTTTATGCAAATTACAAGTTGGATGCAATAACGTGCCATCCATATCCTTCTAATTATCATTTGTCTGACGATTAGTAACTGTAAGATAGATAGCTTAGCCAGAGAGCTAATTTTCTTGTGTCCTGGGCACGTCGAGGTAGGGCATTTTAAGTGGGTTGCACCTTGACGGGTTGCGAAGGATGATGAAAAGGAAAAAAAAAAAAAAAAAGAGAAAAAGAAAAAAGAAAAAGAAAAAGAAAAAGAAAAAGAAAAAGGAAAAGGAAAAAAAAGATTACTTACGTAGTACCTCGAAAAAAAAAAAAAAGACAGATTTTTTTTTGAAATTAGTCAATCTCGAGTTCTCTATCGTTAAAGTCCCATTGTACACTTTAAACGTTAGAAAACACTGTCGTCTCGTTTGAAAATTATGCGGTATGTTAATTGATGAGATTCCTCGGCTATTACACGCCAGCTAGAATGCTCTTGCTGTCGTACAATTATCTAAACACTTTCCTTCGCGGAAAAGTAATTATTGTCGATTCTTGTTTGCTTCGATTATCCTTCTTCTCCTTCTTCTTCTACTTCTTCTTTTTCTTCTTCTACTTCTTCTTCTTTTTCTTCTTCTTCTTCTTCTTCTTCTCTCCCCTTGTTTTTATTATTATAATATATCATATAATTTTCTATACGTGCATATATATTTTTTATATATATATATTTTTTTTATATCGAAAAGGAAATTAATATATAACGTATTAAAGGAGAACAAGGGAAGAAAAAGAAATAAAAAGAGAGAGAGAGAGAGAAAGAGAGAGAGAGAGAATTAGAAATATATATTAAGTTTTAATTAAAAAATAAATCAATGAATTGAAATTAATTTGTTAATTTTTTCTTTCCTTTTTCTTTTTTTTATTATTATTATTATTATTATTATTATTATTATATTATTTTCTATACGAGCGCGTACGCATATAATTTTCTTTTTGTTTTTTTTTATATTGAAAACAAAGTTAATGTATGTGATATATTACAAAAAAAAAAAAAAAAAAAAGAAAAAAAAGGAAAAGAAAAATAAATCAATAAAGTGCGATTAATAATATATGATGTATTTTTAGAAAACAAGAAAAGTATAATTAAAAAAGTATTAAATGGCAATTAAAAAATAAATGAATAAAATGAAATAAATATATATATATATATATATATATATATATATATATATATATACAATACGTATATATGGAGAATCGAACGGTATTTTCAAGAGGAAAAAAAAATGAGAACGTACATATCAACGTATCAGTATTTATGTACGTGTTGATGGCCAAATCTTGACAATCGAATATATTAATGTCATTTACAGCTATTCGCATTGGCGTAAAAACATACGAGAAAAATATATCTACATAATGATTTTTAATTGCAATTGCAATTAAAAAAAAAAGAAAAAAAAAAAAAAAGATCATTATCAGATTCGTAACTTTTTGTTTACGCGTTTTATGTCCTTTCTTTTTTTCTTTTTTTTCTTCCTCCTCCATAAGAATCATAATCCTTCGAAATTTTGTTTTTTTTCTTTCTTCTTCTTTTTTTTTTTTTTATTGACGTCTATTGATGTCGAGACGATCATAGTTCCTTGAACTCTGAAGCACGCGAGAGAATGACCCTGAGCATTAGATTTTCTACCTAGTCTAACTTGTTTTTCGACGAAGTCAAGTCCTAATAGGCCTAGATGCATAGCAAACGAAGGCTTACATAATTGAAAATGAGATGAAGTTACTAAATGTAGGTAGACAAAGCTGGGACGTCGTTACGGTCCGTGAAACTCGGCCTGTGGAGTGAGAATGACTCATTGTGTGATCATCCTCTCTCTCTCTCTCTCTTTCTCTCTCTCTCTCTTTCTAAAATTAACACCAACATCAAAGGGATAGATTGAAAATAATTATAGATATCATATTTTTATAATAAATATATATTCTCTTGTTTTGGTTAGAGGTACAAAATTGTATTTATGATCTAATCGCCTATTGTAGAAAAAAATTTGAGAAAAAAGAGGTGGAAAAAAAGAAGACACAATGAAATTAAATTAATGAAAACTTTTTAAATCCTATAGCGTGTACTTTGTAGAGGCAGTATAATACATACGTTCAAGTATGTATATATATATATATATATATATATATATATATATATATATTTATATACATATATATATATATAAATTTTATAGAAAAGTTTTTTATAAAACATATTTAGCCCTTTTTTTTCGACAAGGAAAAAAAAAAAAAGAAGAGAGAAAAATAAAAGAGGAGAAAAAAAAACCATAGAAAACCAAGTAAAAGAAAGCACGATGTGTTTACATTAAAACGTTTTGTTAATATCAATATAATATTACGATAGGAAATAAGTTAGATCGTTGTTATTGGAATACTGTTGTTTCATACTAATAAATAATTATTATTGATATATCTACTATCGAGGCCATTGATTTTGTACGATATGTTGTAGAAATATTGAAAAAAAGGAAATTTTTTTTTTTTTTTTATTTTTTTTTTCGACAAGGAAAAAAAAAAAAGAAGAGAGAAAAATAAAAGAGGAGAAAAAAAAACCATAGAAAACCAAGTAAAAGAAAGCACGATGTGTTTACATTAAAACGTTTTGTTAATATCAATATAATATTACGATAGGAAATAAGTTAGATCGTTGTTATTGGAATACTGTTGTTTCATACTAATAAATAATTATTATTGATATATCTACTATCGAGGCCATTGATTTTGTACGATATGTTGTAGAAATATTGAAAAAAAGGAAAAAAGAAAAAAGAAGAAGAAAAAAAAATATGTCAGTCTAGAATTAAGAACAGTTAATTACGTATTTTCAACGTGTTCATAATGATTTATATGTTTGGCATCGTTATACACTTTAAAATACGTGTTTTTCGTTTCATCATAATGAACTACAATTGACAATCGTGTTGGAATCGTTATTTTTTTTTTTTTCTTTCATTTTTTTCTTTTTTTCCTATCTTTTTCTTTGTTTTCTTTTCATTTTGGTTATACGGATGTAATATTAGCGGCTGTGAATCTATTTAATCGAAGATAATTATTAGATTATCAAACGCGTACGAACAAACATTAATGTTTAATCGTACAATCTACAATCATAATATATTGATTAAAACTAATCAATCGTTACAAGTTTAGTCGTCGACTCTTATAATGATATGAATTTTTTATATACAATAATTAAAGATTAAAGATATGTTATTGTTATCTCGTGGAAGACGGCGACGATCCGCACACACACACACACGCACGCACGCACGCACGCACGCACACAAACACACACAGGCACACACACGCGCGCGCGCATTGTTTTTTTAAATCTTTAAGACATTGTTGCATTGACAACAAGGTATACTTCTTAAAAGACGCATTAAAAAGTAAAAAAAAAAAAAAAGAAAAAAAAAGACAAAAGAAGAAAAGAAAAAGAGTATAAAATAAAAGGCAAGAAAAAAAGAGAGACAGAGAGAAAAAAAAAAAAAGAACACTCGTTGATCATGCAATTAGAAAGAGGGGAGAGGATGGATCAACAACAAGTACGAATCTTTTCGTTTATTCCAAGTGCGATGTTTGGATTCTGTGCAATTTCTTCGGAAGGTGTCAATAATATGCCAGAATTATTCAATCCAAAATTGTTCGAATCGGTGATCCTTAACGCGGATGTTATTTCCGTGTTACCAGAAGATAAACTTATCAATCCATTGGCTATTGCCAAAAAAACCTTTTCTATTCCGTCATTATGTATTACAGAAGTTTCGTGATAAGTCGCACCGATTTTGTTCGCATAACATCTACCTTCTTCGGTGTCTACCTCTCGATCATTAAATAGATCTGATTTATTACCGATAACCGTTAATACCATTTGTTCCTCGACGTTTCTCTTCAATTCCGTAACCCAATTTTTAATAGCTGCGAAACTATTATATCGTGTAACATCGAATACCAACATGGCGGCGTTCGCATTACGATAATACATTGGCGCCATTGACTTAAATCTTTCCTCACCTGCTGTATCCCATACCTATAAATAAATTTATATAATTATATTACGAAATAATATAATATAATTTATCGACAGATGTAATGAATACTATATATAATATCATTAATGTATAATATAATTTATAACAAATGATATAATATAATTTATCGATAAAATAAAATGATATCAGATATATTTTCTAACGAACTTTTATCAAATGTTTTTCAATGATTATATACGACGAACGTTCTCGTGCGTTAGGGTCAAAAGATCATTAGGTCGAATTCATAGATATAGTGATAAACGATTTTACAAAATTATAAATTCATCATGTAATTTTATACATACGTGCATACATACATACATGATATATATATATATATATATATATATATATATATATATATATATAAATTATCTTACCTGTAATTTAACTTCGGTATCAGCTATATTTAATTTACAGGTAAAAAAGCTAGCTCCTATAGTTGGATTGATAGGACGATTGACGACATTCTCAACATATCTAACTATAATACTCGTCTTTCCGACACCTGAAAATATATATTTTGTTTTTCCTCATTATATTTTCAATGTTGAACTATGTATGAATTAAGAGAGATCAAAGATGCATTAAACTTTATTCATGTATAGGATTTTCAAATACACAATGCCACGTTATATGGAATACCTTGAAACTTAACCTATAAAAAGGTGATCGAGATAATACGAAAGAATGTTTTTATTAAAAATCAATCGAGATTTATGGGAATATATATTGGGAAAATATTAAATTTAAATACGTAATGACGTGATAATTGTATTTATCCGTGAGCACAAGCGCACATTGACGCTATTAGATTATTATTAAATGATATAAATTGATAACAAAAACATTGAAACGATTTATATTACTATATGTAACTTACCTTGCGAACCCAGAACAACTACTTTGCCTACTATATTTTTCATATTTGACACGATATTACATAATTAAAACGTCATGCAAGGAAACGTCATAAAGTCAGCATCGTTTGAATTTCTTTCACGTCATGTAACTTGTTAATTCTCACAAAAAGTTCGTAGCTGTTTTGACGTTTCATTGAATCCAAGCTTTATAACGACATTGTAGTTCGTAGTACGTCGATAATGCAGGTATATTATCCAATTGGAAAACGATAGTGGCGCCAGCGTGAACTTATAACTAGAAACTCGTCGATTTTAACATTACCGACCGTTCTCGATTATCGTAGTTTTATCGACGATTGAGATTGTTCTTATCGATATATTCGATCGATAATAGAGGGTATTATAAAAAATTATTTCGTACAATTATAAAAAGATAATAGTCGTTTCGTAATTTTGTTCGTACATTTTCTTTTTCTTTTCTAATTCTAATGATAATTTAATTAAATTGGTTAAAATTAATTTTTTAAAAGGAATAAGGGATGAGATGGGGTGGGGAGTTGGAAATGAATGGCAGGGGGGAGAGGAGGGAGGGAAAAAGAAACAACAAAAAGAATTCGAATCGAAAGAACAGCGATCTTAGTAAATACGAGAGTATACTTATATCATACGCCGGATTAAATTGCATTATCGGAAAAGATGGTAGGCAGTCAGCTTACAATAATGTATGTTGCCCTCGAGGCTGAATCGAACACGATCGACGGCTCCGAGTGAAATGAACCGTTTGGAAGGTACTTTCCTGAATTTTTATGCGATCCTATCGAGTTTCTAGCCAATCCGACTTTGTTCCTAACTTTGTTCTAGACTAGTACGTATTGGATTTGAAATTACGAGAAGAGAGAGAGAGAGAGAGAGAGAGAGAGAGAGAAAGTAAAAAGCAGAAAAAGAAGAATAGTTAATAGTAAGAATCTAACGAGTAGTTCGATGATAATACGTTAGTTTTAGAAATAAAAAACCACGAAGTAAGGATTAATTTATGATATACAATATGATATGATTGATCAATACGAAGCGATAATATTTTGTACATTTTACAGCTTAAGAACATGAGAAAGATTTGATTTAACATAGGACTTTAACGTCGAGAGTATCTGAGAAAAATAAAAGGGAGGAAGAGGAAAGGTGAACGTAAGTGGAACATCCATAGCGTTCAGATAACGGACAGGGCACGAGGGTATAGGGGTGGGAGGGGGAAGCTTGGGAGAGATGGGGTGGCGATGGTGGCGGCGGCGGCGGTGAAAAGGGGAGTGGTTGGTGGCGAAATAGGGGTTGGCAAATGCTAGTGGGAGAAACCGGGCCAGTAATCTCCGCTCTGAGCTCCACTTGTGCGTAATTTATTACGACTTCTCGAGAGAGACAGAGAGAGAGAGAGAGAGAGAGAGAGAGAGAGAGAGAGAGAGAGAGAGTAAGAGTATCGTACAGGGTCGAATTCAGCTTTACTCAGACTCGAATTTAGCCCAGGTTGCGTCTGTGTATATGTATTTATATATGTATTTCACGTATGTACATGTCTCTTCTAGAAATAATTAATTAATCGTGCGTTTCAACGTACTAACGACGCTGCTGACGAGAGTCCGAGCGTGCCAATTTAATTTTATCTCTTTTTATCGAAAGAGAAAGATAAAAGAAAGAAAGAAAGAAAGAAAGAAAGAAAGAAAGAAAGAAAGAAAAGAAATGCCAAAGTACGAATTGAATTCTAAAAGGGTAAATGCACGTGAGTGTATGTAATTTTAAAGATTAACGACCGTTCGTATGAATGACGAGAGATCGTAATTTTATTAGGAAATTTTTTAATTTAGTCCAAAAAAGAGAGGAGAAAAAAAAAAGGAAGAAAGAAAAAAGAAAAGAAAGAAAGAGAAAAAAATAAAATGAAAAAAGAAAGAAATCTGCATTATCGATCGAGACGAGGACAAAATTCGAAATTGATTTTTTTCTTTTTTTCTTTTTTTTTTTTTTTTTTTCATTTAATAATTATAAAAATGTAAATCGAAAAAGAAAGAGAAAGAAAGAGACAGAGAGAGAGAGAGAGAGAGAGAGAGAGAAAGAGAGAGATTCTCTTTTCACGTTTGAACTGATGCATCCCTGAGAGAGAATAGTACGTAGCACGTATTATACGAGGGTGAGGGTGATCAACAATGGCGGCACGACCTCAGGAGGCTCCACCGTTCTCCGTTCTCTGTTCCCGACGCCATTTTACGTTGATTACGATGCGGTTAGCTCCTTCCAGCCTCCCTGCAATCGTACATCCCCTTCTCCTCTTCGTCCCTCTCGCTCACCCCACTTCCTACCTCTCACCCCCTCCCCCTCCCACTTCACCCTCGAGCCTCTCACTTCTCTTGGCCCATCTATGGATGTTGCCCTCTCCTTCTGTGGCACCTCCCTTCCTTCCTTCTCCTTCTCCTTCTCCTTCATCTCCTCCTCTTCCTCCAATCTTCTTCTTCGCCATCTCCTTTTCCCTTCTTCGCGCTTATACACACAATCAAGCCGACCAACACGATCCACCTACGTTCGCTAGTTACCGTGCTTATCGGTGTATCACGACGCTCAAGAAGAAACGTGATAGTCGAAGATGCTCGGAACGAAATCAACCCATTGCCTGTCTCTCTTCCTCTCTCTTTCTCTCTCTCTCTCTCTCTCTCTCTCTCTCTCTCTGTCCCTCTCTCTTTCTCTCTTTCTCCCTCTCTATCTCTATCTTTCTTTCTCTTTTATTGTTATACGCTCGGAGTACCACCCATTCCAATTTGTCTTTCCAATCGACGACTTATCCATTAGACAATGAACTACACATAAATATCAGTTCCATTAAGTATTAAGATATATAACGTGGAAAATTATTTAATGGTAAGAGAGAAATTTATTTCTTTTGATATAAGAAAGAATAATACCAAGTTCGATAATATGAATCAAGTTTTTGGCATGGTATTTGCTTTGTGATAACCTATTCTATCGTAGGATCACTTGAATTAAATGTGTCTGCTAAAGGATGTGCGGAATCATCGATCGTTCGAGAAACGTTAGTGAAGTAGCTGGAGAATTAGTAAATAGAAAGGAAAGTTCTCTCTCTCTCTCTCTCTCTCTCTCTGTTGAAGAAGACTAGGAAACGTGGTCGAAGGATAGAAAGAGGAGGAGACACTAAGAGGTGGACGTAACGTGACGAACGTCGCCTGAAAGCTCGTCGAGAAGCTCGTTGGAAAGCTCCTTGGCCTGTTCTCTCTCTTTCTCTTTCTCTCTCTCTCTCTCTCTCGTCCTTGATCCCCCCCCCCCCCCAGCCTTGTCGTTGGAGTTGATTGTCGCAGATCTTATTATCCCCACTTGTGTTCTAAGGAGGACCAGACTATGGCCGTGCTAGCTCTACTATATTATACTATATATATAATGTGTGTGTATGTATACGTACGTGTGTGTGTGTGTGTGTGTGTGTATGAGAAAGAGAGAGAGAGAGAGAAAGAGAGAGAGAAAGAGAAAACTCACGTGCACGTAGTTACTTACTTTGACGAGAAGGAGAAAGATAGAAGGAGGGTGCCAAACACCCTCCCCTACCAGCCTCAGGCTAATCTTGTTAGCGCTAATGACGAACTCTGCCGCGAAATGTGCGCGAGCCAAGTCAGGGACGTAACAATGTTCCGTCACCTTTTTGGTTATCGGACAATGAAATACTCTTCTTTTTTCTTCCTTCTTTCGTTTCTCCCTTTCTTCCCCTCCACCCGCCCGATTCTTTCGTTCTTAATTTTTTTTCATTTCATACTCTCCGCCAAGTAATAGAAACAAATTTCTTGGAAATGATCGATATAAAAAATGAGGCCAATCCTATATATATACAACCATGTATATATAATATACGTGTATATATATATATATAGGGTATAAAGATTTATTCCAATAGAAGGTATCCCAAAAGTTATCGTAAGTTGTATTGTGAAATTTTGCGGAATAATGGGCACCTTGTATCGAGCAAGAAAGACAATTTTATATATATATGTATAGATAGATAGATAGATAGATAGATAGATAGATAGATAGATAGATAGATAGATAGATGGTAAAATGGGGGAATAGGAGGAGAGAGAGAAAGGGGAAGAGAAAGTTCCAGGCTGCGTGAGATGCTCCGTTAGCCCCGAAAATCCATTAGACCGTAAAACGAGGTAGAATCGTAGAACGCAATGGCGTCTAGAAACAAACGACGGCCGATAGGAGTGAACAAGCAGTGAATCACCCAAGCACTTGTTTACCAAGAGAATCAGGAATTCAGAGATGCCGTTCCACGTCTCCGGAATCCCCAGTCCCCATCGCTTTTCTAGCAGTCCTCTCCTCTCCTATCCTTTTCCCTACCTTCTCCTCCTCTAACTACCATCTCTACCTCCATCTCCACCTCCACCATCACCACCAACACCAATACCAATCTCATGAGATCATCAACGACTGACTCTCACACTGAAACGATTGAAGCAACCCTGTGTTTCCTTTCTTCCTTCATTCCTTGCTTGCCTGCTTGCTTGCTTGCTTGCTTGCTTGCTTGCTTGCTTGCCTTGCCTTGCCTGGTAAGCGAGAAGGAGTGGAAAAGCTGAGGAAGAAGGGGTAAAGATAGGGAAGCAAGGCGGAGGGGGGGGGGAGGGAGGGCGGAAACGATCGCGTTAGACGGAGAGAAAAAGAGAGATAGAGCTAAGGGGGTATAACGCAGACACGGAAGCGGCACTGGAATCGCTAAATGTAATTCGGTTAAAAGGGTTTTAGCAATACAATGCATATAAACATGAGTGTTCCACCTCCGTGCTTCGTCTACGTTAGCTTCTCACTCTATTTCTCTTTCTCTTCTTACTCTTCCCTTTTTTCTTTCTTTCTTTCTTTCTTTCATTCTTTCTTTCATACTTTCTTTCATTCTCTTTTTCTTTTTATTCTTTTACTTCTTCTTCTAACTTCTTGTCTTAGATTTGCGAGGTCAACGTTCTTTCCTCATTCTTCTTTGTTGTTTCTATCATCGAAAATTATTTTTTATCTCCCTTTTTATTCTTTCAATTTTTTCAATTTTTTTCTTCCTTTACCCCGTCTTATTTTCATCCAATCTTTTCCCTTGTCCGACAGAAGGACCAAAAAGATTTTTAAAGTGATCATTGAATTATATTTCAAAGAATTTCAATCGCGTATTTCTGACGTACGTAAAATACTTTTAAAATCTCTCCGTTGAGAAAATAAAGATCGAATGCACTTACGAAATGCAAACGGTCATTTTTCTGAATCGAATAACGAGTCGTCGTAAAAAGCGAGAAAAAAGGTACGAGAAAGAGAGAGAGAGAGAGAGAGAGAGGGAGGGAGGGAGGGAAGGAAAGGGAGAGGGAGAGAGAGAAAGAGAAAAAGAATTTAGTGAATCGAATCATTGTGAAATCCGTGGCGAGAGCAGTTGGAGCGTTTTACTCCCGGCGTGATTATTTCCAAGGAAAAATTCAGGATTGTGTCTGGCATTAGATAGAGGACGATTTCCAGAACGAGTCCTGGCACTCGGCCATATCCCACGTTTACGTGGTGGAAAAAGAAAATGGCCGTAAAGCTTCTTTCACGTCGAACGACGTGAGCAGTTTTATCCATAACGATCTTCCATATTAACATAAAACGGCCAAATCTTTCTCTTTGTATTTTTATCAAATCTTATCGTTGCTCGAAATCATTCCACAAAATTGTATTTCTTTCATTGTATTTTTTAATCTCTAAAAAAAAAAAGAAAGAAAAAAAAAAAAGAAAAAAAGGAAAGAGAGAAAAGGAAAAAAAAAGGAGAAAAAAGAAAAAAAAAAGAAAAAAAAGAGAGAAACTTTTTTCTACCATTTGTTCATTACGATAAATAAACAATATATCAAACAATCAATCAATCAATCTATCTATCTATCTATCTATCTATCTAAATATCTATATATTTATTTATATCTTTATTGAGGTGAATCGTGGAACACGAAGGGATGACTATGACATCGAGCTACGCGTTCGTCAAATATGACTTTTCTCCTCTTTTCCATTCCTTCCTTCCTTACTCCCTTCCATCCATCGTTCCTTCGTTCGTTCGTTGACGTTTTCCGAATGAGCGGCTTTTACCGCTCGGTGAACGCGTCATCCAGCCATCCGCGGAATGTCGCGGAATTCGTAACTGGGAATTAGCATGTCATAAATTCTGATAGAGGGGGCGGTCTCGCGAGACTCATGCTCGCCTCTCTCTGTCTCTTTCTCTCTCCCTCTCTTTCTTTCTCTCTCTCTCTCTCTCTCTCTCTCTCTCTCTCTCTCTCTCTCTCCTTCTTTATCTCTATCTCTATCTATCCATCTATCTCACCGTTTATCTCTCTCTCTCTCTCTCTCTCTCTCTCTCTCTCTCTCTCTCTTTCTCTCTGTCTTTCTCTTTCAAGTACCTTTTCAGCCATTCCGTTACAGCTTCCACGAAATCTCTGCTTCTGAAAAGAATTTGCTTCCATTGAAAGGGTTAAATTATTTCTATTTGCAAACCATATATCAATCCATCATAAGTCGAAATAAAATATCTTAGATAAAATGATTATTAAAGATGATTAAAACATGATGATAATCATTTATGTTGTTTATCGTACGCCTGTATATATGCAATCCCATTAAATATATATATACGTAGAAATTGTTGCATAATTTTTTCGGGACTTACGATAAAACAAAGAGAATATATTTAAATTCGATGATAGTAAAGTTATCTTCTTTCCTTGTAATTTTCATAATTTTATTTATAAATTCCATCATTGCTTTTGAAAAGAAAACATTTCCAACTTAAAGTGACAAGGAACAAAAAAGAAATAATAATCGGGGATAAAATGTTAACGTGATGGCTATCGTACGCCTGCTGGTATGCAACATTTCTTATTAAAATATACGTACGTATAAGTTGTTGCCTATTTTCAGACGTACGTGTATTAAAAAATTAAAAGGATACATAGGTACGTATATGTTTTAATTAACGACATAATGCATTTAATTAATTAGATGCGATAAATTTTGTTGTTTTCTTTTTCTTTTTTTTTTTTCCTTTTTTTCCTCGTAATTTTCATAATTTTATTTAGGAACTTCACGCGATATTACATCGGATATCTGCATCGTATTCACTATTTTATACGATAAACGAATAATATTTACACTCACACACTGTATATGTATCATAAATACACGTTTCCCGTTCGTTTTTTAATTAAATTTTTATTTTTATTATATATATATATATTTTTTTTTTTTGGTTTTGCTTATTTCGCTTTATAATATAAGTGGCGGGGATATTATTGAAATAAAGTTTATACTCGGATAAATGTAATCCTTCGTATATGTGCCCTACGTACATATCATCTACCTCTCTCTCTCACTCTCTCTCTCTCTCTCTCTCTCTCTCTCTCTCTCTCTCTCTCTCTCTCTCTCTCTCTCTCTCTCTTTACACATCTTACAACGACAAATTTTCGTTCCATTAACAATTTCGTAAATAATGTCTATCTTACAAGCCGAACGAACACACAATAAATAATCTCTAAAACAATTGTATTATTTACATAATGATACCTACGTTCGCGAATTTAACGTCCTCATTTCGATTTCTTTTTCTCAAACGATCGTTCATTACGATTTTTAATTTCTATATCAATTTCGTATCTTATCGTAACACTACCCTCGCGAAAAAATCGCAAAAATTAATTTTAGAGTATTAGAAGTTAATCACTTTACAATGTTTAATTATTATTCCATTAAGGATTCAATTTTAATGTTAGATCACGTCGGATTTATTCTCATCCATTCACCTTTTTTTTTACTTTTCCATGATATTTACATCGACCATTTGTTTTATCTTACTTTATTCTTTATTTTACTACTCCTTTTTTTTCTTTTCCCTTCTTCCTTTCTTCCTCTTTCCCATTTCTTTTCTTTTTTTTTCCTCTTTTTCTTTTCTTTTCTTTTCTTTTCTTTTCTTTTCTCTTCTTTTCTTTCTCTTTTTATTCGACGATAATATATAAATCGGTAGAATTATATTTATTTACACGAGACTTTTTTTAATCGTTTTCTCTATTTTAATACTTCGTCGTAAAAAATTGCTCTTCTCTTTCTCTCGTAATTGTTCTTTTTTTTTCTTTTCTTTATTTTTTTTTTGTTTTGTTTTTTTTGTTTCCTATTTCCCCCCTCCCTCACCTCTTTTTTTCTATTCCTTTTTCTCCTTAAAGATAAAGCATTAATCAAATTGTTATTCGCTTGTGCGACACAACAATTAATACAAAGAGAAAAGAAAAAAGAATATATATATATATTACTTTACGAACGATAATATTTATTCGCTCGTTAGTTCCTGAAAATTATATATTATTTTGAAAGAGAAACGATATAAAAAGAAATTTACAGAAAAGAGAGAATGATTACAAATTTAGATAAAACGTATTTTACAATCGAGTCCTTTTTCTTTTTTTTTCTGTTTTTTTTTCTTTTTTTTTTTTTTTTTTTTTTTTTTTATCCAAATCGAAAAAGATATTTAAACGACGTAAGGCCGATAAAGAGGTTCCTGAAGTTCGGTCGAATTTCTTTGAGTTTCTTGCAAAGTTCCCCTGGGTTCTTCCGGTGTGCACGGTGCTGTTACCGATACGTCACTTCCGGTATTATCTCTTTCGGAATTCTTCGCACTACCGGCATCCTCGAGTTTCCCACTAGCACGTGCCTCCTGTTGTGCTTTCTTACTTCTCTTCCATTTCATTCGTCGATTTTGGAACCAGATCTTCACCTGAAATGAGAGACAAAAACGTTCGTGTGTTGTTTCTTTCTTTCTTTCTCTTTGTTTTGTTTTGTTTTTTTTTTCTTTTCTTTTCTTTTCTTTTTGGATACTCTCGTTTTCTTTTTTTTATTTTTTGCTATTTTTTTATTTACCTTTTTTTTTTCCTCTTTTATTTTACCTCCTAATCGATTTCAATTTAAACGAACGATTTAAGGGATTAAACGAGCTCTTAAGATATAGTTATGCAAAATTATCGTCCCCCCAACCCTTCATCTCCGACACTTTTTCTTTCCTTTCTTACTTTATACTTTTTTCTTTTTTTTCCTCAGAGAAAGCAAACATAACGCAAACTTTTTATCCTATGCGAATTAATCTTCAGAATTCGGCGATAAATTTTTCTCACGTGTGCGTATCACACTATCTTTGGATGTGTGCGTGCCTGCGTGCGTGCATGCGTGCGTGCGTTTGCTTCAATCAACAATGATAAAGGTTCGAACAATTTTAGATATTCGAAATTTTTTAATTGCTTCGAATACACACACACACACACCTACGCACGCATGTTCCCGCACATGGAAATTCGTTAGGATGCACGTGACAAAAATCAAGGAATTGGAATAACTCAAAAATCATTATTATTAAAAATTTTGTTCATTTCTTACTTAATAAATAATAGATAAAATTTAAAAAAAATAAATAAAATATATATATATATATATATGAATACATACGCATTATTATATATTTATACCTTCAATGAAATAAAAAAGAAATAAATTAATTATTAACATACTATATAAAATAAACAAAATATATTATATGTAGAATATTTTTAATATAAAAAAATATTTGTATGTTATTGTTTGAACATACATATATATATATATATATATTCTAGAAATCACACATATACATATAATCGACAGACAGGAATATTCAAGACGAGACATCGTAAATCAAGTAGAGCGATAGGATAACACGATTTTATTTTTTCTCGCCCACCCTCTCTACCCTCCCCTTCGCCCTTTGGTAAAATCATAAGAAAGCGATGTAAATCTTTCGGACAACATATCATGCTCCCATGTAGCTTCTTTCGGAGTAACCCCTCCGAGAAAAAGAAAACTCACGAATTTCGTGCTCGTACGAATACGAATGGGAAGGAATTTCACCCTGAAATTTCTACGACTCTTGATTCCGAACGATTTTATTATGAAATACCTACGCGTTTCCTTCCTGTTTTCTTTTTCTCTTCTTTCTTTTTTCTTTTTTCCTTTTATATATAAAATAAAGGTCTTCCGTAAAAATGGAATTATTATTGAAAAAAAAGATAAAGGGTTTTCGATGCCTGTGAACGTACACAAATATGTTTCTTTTATATTAATAAATTAAAATATCATTGATATCGATCATTGGAGATATATATATATATATATATATATATATATATATATAAATCTTGATCCAAATGAAAATGGTTCTTTATTTTCCATTTTTATTTTTTTATTTTGTATTTCTTTTTTTTTTTTTTTTTGGAACACTGACGAATACCATCTTGATCAATTAAATCAAGATAAATTAATTATCTATTGTATAATTACCGTAACGATCTGTTTTATTAGAAAAAGAAGATAATACTAATAATTGATTATATATATATATATATATATTTAATTTCAAAAGGACGATTCTCTTTATAAACACATTATATGCTATTACAGAACTTATAATTCCCAATGAAAAATATCAAAATTCTCCCAATTATAATACATGATTTTGTTTCTTATCGAAGTAAAGAAAAAGAAAAAAAAAAACGATTATATGTATATAGATATACATAGAATATATATTTTTAGAGGAAAAAAAGTGTTGTAAATTAGAGAAGAAGAAGAAGAAGAAGAAGAAGAAGAAGAAGAAAAAGAAGAAGAAGAAGAAAAAGAAATGAAGATTAGAAAGAGTAAGAGATGGGCCGTGTATCAAATAGTTGAAATGAGTTAAACGAAGGAGTAAAGAGAGTGGGGGAGAGGATTGGGTTGTTACGATGGTTATCTATGCCGACGCCGACGCCGACGCTGACGCCGACGACGACGACGACGACGACGACGACGACGACGACGACGTCGTTCGAAGGTTGGAAGAGAGAAGGTTCGGAAGTGGAGAGAATCGGTAAAATATCGAAACAAATCAGGGACTGAGCCCGGCCCATAACTCAGACTTTCGCGTCTGTTTGCCGAGCGATCCGTCAGAGCTCGTAAGCTTCGGAGTTATGTTTAAGTTGTTGAACTATGTGAGAGAGAGAGAGAGAGAGAGAGAGAGAGAGAGAGAGAGAGAGAGAGAGAGATTCGCGTGCAGAGGGAGAGTAAGAGCTGGTGTCTCGCGAGTGAGCAGGCTACGTAGGGATTATTCCTAGGATTTCTCTCAAGGGTCCTTTTTCCCATCTCTCTCTCTCTATCTCTATCTCTATCTCTATCTCTATCTATCTATCTCTTTTCTGAACTCTTTCCTCTTTCCTTCTGTTCCTCTTACTTCTCTCTCTCTCTGTCTCTCTCTCTCTCTCCTTCTATTTCTCTTTCTACCTTCTCCTTTCTTTTTTCTTTATTCTTCTCATCTTCCTCCTACTCTTCCTCGTTCTCCTTTACGCGTACATCGTTGCCATCGACGTTGCCACGAACGGGAATATGAAAATATTTTTTCCCCTTTCCTGTATTTATCACCTCAACGTCGCTCCATCTCTTCCATCCTTGGCCGCAAGAACTTCGAAAAGTATTTATCCCTTTTTTGCTTTTACTCAATGGAAATATCAGAAACGTTTTGTCAACTTTGGGAATGTAACATATGCGCACGTGCGTGTGTATATGTGTGTGTGTGTGTGTGTGTGTGTGGAGAAAGAAAAAGAAAAAATGGTAGGTGCGGAGGGCTATAGGGGTAGGGTAGGGGGATCGTTAACAGTATCGATTTGTATAGATCATCGAAATAATCATTGTTTGGATGTTTTTTTGTTAAATATTAATTATATAAATAGAATTTAATTGACGAAAAAACAAGAGAAAGGAAATAATTATCGCGACTATAAATCGTTTTTAATTGACGAGAGAGAGAGAGAGAGAGAGAGAGAGAGAGAGAGAGAGAGAGAGAGAAACGAAAAAAAAAAGGAGAAAAAAGAATTATCGATATCATCGATTAATAAATAATATGAGAATTATAATTTCTGTTAACTATAAATAATATTAATAGAATTTAATCGATCCCCACCCTTGATATCTTCGTTTTTTGGCCAAGTACTTCGAAAGGAATTATCATGTTCTCTTAGTCAATGGATAAAATCAAAAATGGATATGTCATTGTGGAATTATAATTGAAAAAGGCGGAAAAATAAATGAAAAGAAGGATTGTTAACAACGACGATTTGTAGATAATGCCTGACAGAGATAATTTCGTTAGGTATAGATATATAAATAGAAATAAATAATAGAAATAGAATTTAATTGACGAACAAAAAAGTAAAAAAAAAATGAGAGAAAAGAATAATTGACATCATCGATTTACGAATAATTCGAAAATGACAATTTCTGTCAGATATAAATAATACAAATAGAATATAATTCGCGAAAAGGAAAAAGAGAAAAAAGAATTATTAACACCATTGATTTATAAATAATGCAAATCATATTTTTATTTTCGGCGAAGCGCTTCGAAGAGAAACTATTGATTTAATTTTACACAATGAAAAGCAAAAAAAAAAAAACCCACGGAAACGATTTGTCATCGTGGAAATCTAATGGAGAAGAAAAGAAAAGAAAGGAAAAAAGAAATCAAATGAATCGTTAACAACATCGTTTTACAGATAATACAACATCAATAACATGTATTGATGTGCGTAATAAATAATTGATATAAATAGAATTTAATCGGTCGTATCTACGTTTCACGCGCAAGATCGTCGTACCGATATAGTTGTTCCAAAAAAAGAAAGAAAAAAAAAAAAAAAAAAAATTAAAAATAAACACAACAAAAATAGAAAAAGGAGAAAGTGATAAAAAATGAAAAGGATATGTTAGATCAGTTTTTCCAGGAATATCGAAGACGACTAGTCTACGTTATTTCCACGATGATTCATTGACGTTCGCGTTATATCGTTCAAGATTAAAACAGATAATAAGCATAGCTACGCTTATATGAAACGATCTTAAACATTTGTCCCCTCCTCCCCTCCCATGGACTGGATTTCACGTAATCCAGTCCACCCCCTTTCTCCTATCCATCATACATACATTTTTACTTGTTACAATTAAACTTACCTGAGTTTCGGTCAGCATCAACGACGTCGCTACTTCGAACCTCTTCGGTCTGCTCAGATACTTGTTCTGACGAAATTGCTTTTCCAATTCGAGAAGTTGTTGGGACGTGAATGCTGTCCTAGGTCTTCTCGTTTTACCAAGTAACGCGTGTTGAGCCGCACAACCTTTCGAAGAGAGAAAAAACAAAAGAAATTTGGGGGATAGGTCGTTGAGAATGTAAAAATAAAATAAAAGGAAAAAGAGAAGAACATTTATTTGCGATTAAAAAAAATCTCGATCAGCGATTAGAAATAGTCTTATATATACATATATCGATACATACCGGAGATAAATAATAAGATAGATAAGCTTTTGTGTATTTTTATATCTATTATATTTCATTTCTCGGAACGAGTCGAATTTTAATGAATTCGCGAATTATATTTTTAAAGAATGATGCGCGATATGGACACGATACGAGCACGATATCGGCCCAGATACACGACATATCGAATACGTATCAATCGACCGTTCGATCGTTACGATCAGATGAGTTCAACTCGATGAGTTCATCGTAAAATGAATGATAATTATAAATTCAATTCGTAATATATAATACGAAATTGGTCGTAATCTATGGTATGATCACGATGACCGGACACCATCGATAATTCTCATCGATCGTTACCGGAGCAACGATAATCATTTCATTAGCCAGTACGATCCATTGGAAATCATCGAATGCTAATGCAATTATCGCGAGTGTAAATCCCTATGGATTACGGAGCGATGATTTGGGGTTAGACGTTAGGGTGGAAACGCCACCGCCCCTACAATTAGCTCTACCAACGACTCTTGCTGCTCAGAAACCGTATCCCAGACTTATAGTAATCGAGGAGTGAGAGGGAGGGGGTTGGGAAGAGCGGTGGATGGGGAATAAGGACGAGGAGAAATACATTGGCGTAGAAATATTTATGATCATCTAATATAATTTCTATTATCATAATTAAAACAAAGCAAAAAAAAAATATATATATATGTATGCATGTAAATAATATATATATATATATATATGTATATATGTATGTATATTTCCTTTTACTTTTTGTTTTATTCAATACTAAGAAATTAATCTGAACGTATTTTATGAATTACGTTAATGAAATTCAACATTCAAGTGAATATCTTTGAAAGTTCGAAGGGAACAAATTGAAAACGAGTGTGGAAACTACGAGAGCGAAAGAGAAAGAGAGAGAGAGAGAGAGAGAGAGAGAGAGAGAGCGAGCAGATTTCTCGTGTCATCCTAATCTCGCGCGATTTGTCAGGAACTTTGCGTCACTGGCTTAAGCACCCCCAAAACTTAACTGGCAAGTGCGTCACCGACTGTCAGTGTTTGTACACATGGCATCGTTTAGGCGAGCGCATTCGGATTAGCGTGTGATTCACTTAACCGTCGAGATATTGCGAGCAGGTACTACCTACATACTATATATATATATATATATTTATATATATACACACATACATACATACACACACACACACACACACATATATATAATATATAGATACATATATGTAGGTACGAAAAGGGGAGATACGTTTTGATACGGAGCTTTGCCCAATTTTACGGCCGATAGAAAAATAAACGACACATTCGTCCGTGTGATACGATCGTTCTAATATAAATCCATTCATTCGATCTACGACCTAGAAATTCTCAATCCTAATGATTTTATTCCTAATGCATATTTTATCGATCGATCGAATACCATAATTTTGTTACCCTCCGTCGATCGTTATGTCCACGTGAAATCTCTTAAATCGAATCAAATATATTTTCGCGAGTTTTTCTGTTTTATTTTTTTGTTAGTCGTTTTTCTTTTTTTTTTTTTTTTTTTTTTTTCTTTTGTTCTCTTATAACAATATCGATCGTTTATGAACGTAAAGGTAATCAAATCTTTGCAAAAATCTCATCAATCAAATCGAAAGTAATCAAGAAAGAATTTGCTTCTAGGTGAATTTTTTTCTTTTTCTTTTTTTTTTTCTTTTCTTCTTTTTTCTTTTATCTTAGAAAAATTTCAAATGTTTAGATAGAAAATGTAAAATAAATATATGTATATATATATATATATATATATATATGTATATATAAAAGGATTCAACACACAAAATGTGAGAACATCAACCAAATGGACCACTCTTTTCATATCCACCAGGACATTTGATGCTCGTTGGTATTTAACATGGTAGCATTTAGCCGAATATTTATCGTCTCGCAAAAAGGGGCGGTTTACCCCCCGTGGTGCGCATATGGCGAACCCAATGATGATTTCCCTTCCCCCTCGTAAATACCATCGAGACGATTATTATTTCGTGCATGTTGCATCCTAGTGCTCTTCTTCTCTCCCCGTTTACTCCTCCTCCTCTTCCTCCTCCACCACCTCTCGTCATGATTTATTTTTATGTCTTTAGTCGACAAATTTCGTTCTCGATAATTCACCGATCTGTGACGTCGATTGGAGTGTCACGGGTACAGAAAAAAAAAAAAAAAAAAAAAAGAGAAAAAAAGAAAAAAAAATTATTGGCTCAAATGGAAAAAAGAAGGAAGAAAATAAAAACGATGGAATGAAAACAAAACGAATCTACGAACTCGTGTAAAATCTAAAAATAATAAAATCCTAAATAAAAAAATAGTTCTAATAGATGATCGCTTTACGTACGAGTAATAATATTCATAAGTATGAATTTATAATGAGACTGTATAAGAGAGAGAGAGAGAGAGAGAGAGAGAGAGATCCAAAGAGAAAGAAAGAGAAAGGGAGAGAAAGAAATGGAGAGAGAAATATAGATAAAGATAGAGAATCCCTATTTCGAAAGAGGGGTCGAAAACCAAGTGACATAAGGTCCAGTCACGTTCGTGGGGTGGTAAGCGTTAACTATGACGCTAACTAACTACAAACAGCCGGAGGTAAAATAAATAATCTCGAGTAGAGTAAAACGAGTAAAACGAGTTAAAGATCGTGTCGAGCCAATCCTAGTATTGTAGATATTAAGAAAAGGACCAATGGGCGAGAAAGAGAGAGAGAGAGAGAGAGAGAGAAAGAGACACCTTTCTCGGATCTTTTACGTAGATAGGTAAAAGAAAAAGGTAAGTAAGTACCTTACTTAGTTTTCGAGGAGTCGAGCTGAAGTCCTGAAAGAAATAAAAAGATACGAATGGAATAGAGGAAAGGGAAAGGGGAGGGAGACAGAGAAAGAGAGAGAGAGAGAGAGAGAGAGAGAGAGAGGTAGTATGGTGAGCAAAACCGTGACAGATGTTGGTAAACAAGGAGGGTGGCTTTTATCGAGTGGACAATCACCATTGACGCTCTTATATCTAGAGACCCGAGATGTACAGTGTCGATGTGCAGTGTTCGGTACACGCACAAACATACACGCACAAACATACACGCACACTCATACGCAGGCACGCATACAAGGTGACGACCACGTTCGTTTCGACGCAACCTTTATCATGATAATTTAATTTATTTGGGCATCCATTAGCCGCTTCATGCCGTCTACGACGTCGCCACCGCCGCCGCCGTCGTTGACGCCGCCGTCGTTTGGCACCCCCTAAAATCGTGCGCGATCATCACGGCGGTAAACACCGGCCATTATCTCTACTTAAAGCGACCACCCTCTGTTATATACCTTTTCTCTCTTATATGTATGAATAGGTATGTCTCTACCCTTCGATAGAATTCCAACCCCTCGTAGAAGGAAAAAAAAGAAAAACGTATGAATGTAATATCGTTCTTTCTTTTTCCATTTCTTTTTTCCTTTTTTGTCCTTTTTTTATATATATACATATATATATATATAAAATTTCTTTCTCTTTTTCTTCTTCTTTTTTGTTTTTCGTTTTTTCTTTTTTCTTGTGTTTTCTTTTTTTTCTACCTCTTCCTCGAAACTATTCCTCGAAAAGATAAAGAAGAAAAACGTAATATTGCGATTCTTAGCTACAATTAAATCTAATGAATTTTAAGATGAACATGTACAGAAAGAGAGAGAGGGAGGAAGGGAGGGAGGGAGGGAGAGTTAATTGTTCCAATGTGACGCGAAACCTTTTTTGCGAACGACAAATTCTCTCTCTCTCTCTCTCTCTCTCTCTTTCTCTCTTTTTCTCTATCTATCTATCTATCTATCTCTCTTTCTCTTTTCATTACAAAGGAACGAGGAATCGCACCGGGTATCTCTCGGACTAACGAGTAACTACCCTCGTTAACTCCTGCCCGAAGGGTTCGCTTAATTAAAGCTAATTACTCCGATTCCGTTGCCGACGACTAGAGCCACACTTTCCTTTTTATTCCTCATTTCTTTTCGTCCTATCTTTCGATCGGCAAGCGAAAAAGGGATAAAGGGAAAAAGATTATAAAAAAAAAAAGCAAAGAAAAGAAAAGAAAAGAAATGAAGAAGAAAAAAGAAAAAGAAAAAGGAACAAGAGAACCAAGCCTTATCACCAAGAAAGAGGAGGAGGGGGGGGGGAGGTTATTGATAACGATGATCGACGAAAAATCGAGATTCACACTTTAACGTCATTCCCTTTGATCTTTACCTTTATTCTTTGTATAAAATACAAACGGGATAGATAGACAGATAGATAGAATAACAGAGAAAGAGAGAGAGAGAGAGATAGAGATAGAGATAGAGAATAGAGAAAGAGATAGGTGATAGTCTGGAAGCTACGGTGGTATCCACGTCGGAACCGAAAATGGCCACCCTCTAATGGACAGCAATTACCCAATAGCGAATTGCAAATTGGAATTACCGTCCTAAATCGGCGTGTATACCTCTAACCGAGTAGCAGCGAGTCGGCTTCCGCAGGCAGGAAAAGCGAAGGGGTTGCTAACGACTTGGTTTGAGTCCGTGTGCGCATTCATCCCTCCTCGCACACCCCCACCCGTTCTATCTATCTATTTCTCTCTCTCTCTCTCTCTCTCTCCTCTCTCTTTCTATTCTCACCCCTTCCGATCTACGAGACGTCCGTCTCTCTCTTACGCCCTCCTATAGCTTCCAACGCGCGTCTGTGGTGCCAGAAGCTCCGCCTGCGATCCCCTAGCCCCTAGCATGTCCCGCCCCCGAATTATCTGCCCCTCAGATACGAACTAAACGAATCTAGCCGAGCGGAGCAACGCTCCGCGATATCTCCACCTCCTCCTATCCTCATTCCATTCCTCTCCTCTCTTCTCTTTTCTTCTCTTACTCTTCTTTTCTCTTATTCCTACAAAGAGACGCCACCATCCTTCCTTCCTTCCTTCCTTCTTTCCTTCTATCTTTCTTTCTTCCTTCTTTCCTTATCCATTCTGATAGACGAAAGAAAGAGAGAAAGGGTAAGACTGAGGGAGAGCGCGTGAAAGAGAGATAGAGAGAGAGTGAGGGAGAAAGAGGGATAAAAGTTGGCCAACTTTTATCAGGCTATTTTCCTTACCCCGAAATGGCTGAATTTAATCCCAAACTCCGGGGCTCGCAAGTCTGCCACAAATCACGCCATAAACATCCGCTATGTTACTTCTTATTCTTGCCGTGTGTACCACCAAATGGCAGCGGGCCTTACTTCTTCTTCTTCTTCTTCTTCTTCTACTACTACTACTACTACTACTACTACTACTACTACTACTACTACTGCTACTTGTTCTTCTTCTTCTTTCTTATTTCTCTCGATCTATCCTCTACTGGCACCCTACCTCTCCTCCTCCATCAACGTACTCGCCATCGACGTTTCAGGCTCCTTTTCTCTTAGCCTCTTTATCTTTCTTCCCTTTCCTTTTACTCTCTTTCCTTTTCTTTTTTCTTTTTTTTATATCGTCCTTATGACAGACCGATCAGTATCATCGATCCTTCTTCTTATACTTTTATTATAGAACGTTCGATGTAATAATCTCAACGTTGTCTTTCCCTTTTTGTTTTCTTTTTACTTGTTACAAGATGCGTGATATACAAGATACATATATTACGTATGTACATAAGTATATATGTATGTATGTATGTATGTATGTATACATATATGTATATATTTATGATATGCGTTTAATATTAAAATATTTTCACGAGTACTCTTACTACTCGAGAATGTAGCAACTACATCAGTAGGTATATGTTTGGTAGAGTGAGCATATAGATAGACGATAGCGCGTTTGAGCGAACGCGGGATGTTACACATCGGCTAACCAAGATCTGTTTGCTTGCGGACAGCCAAACTAGCTGGCAGCTAATTCAGAAACACCATTACCACCTATACGCCTATAGGCAGGTAGACTGATGCTACTGCTTCCGATATATATCTACATATATACATATATATATATATATATGTGTGTGTATAGTCAACTATACATTTCGTACGTGCACTCGTGGACCAGCGAATTTGCCGATTCTCCCTTCTCCGTTTCCTGCTACACCCCTTCCTCTCTCCCTCTCTCTCTTTCTCTCTCTCTCTCTCTCTTTTTACCCTCCTCCACCTCCTTCTCTTCCTCGTACCACCCTCTCCAACCTGGTGCTGCTAGCCACCGCTTTTAGCCCATCGATGGAAGCTTTAATTTCGGTCGATCCGGGATAACATCGAACTGTGAATGGTCCAGGCGTTGAAAGTTTGCGATCGAATGAGTCGAAATCTCTCCTCCTTCTTCTCCTCCTCCTCCTCCTCTTCCTCCATTTCCTCTTACTCCTCATCCTCCGCTATTCTCTTCTCGGGAATGACAAGCACTGATTTGTGATTTGGTTTATTTGAAACTCCGCTGATGGGTTTTAGGTTAAAAAGTTTCGACAGCCGAAATAATCCGATTGCTTGACGCGTTACATTCTCCTACCATAAAATATATTTCCTACCTTTCCCGTCGGCCGTTTCTCGAAATCTGTGAATTGAATTGAATCAAATTGTTTCGGAGGGGAGGTTTTTTCATCCCTTCTATCCCTTTCTGTATCTACATAGAGAGAGAGAGAGAAAGATGCTAGGATCGTAGTACTATGAAATTTTCATTTTCGACTTTGATCAAAGAATGTTTTTATTATCGAGATAACTAAGTACAAGTTGAATATAATTTTGTCGATCATAATGTGACTATATTTTCTTTTCTTTTTTTTCTTCCTTTTTCTTTTTGTTTTTTTTTTTTTTTTTTTTTTTATAACCGATCGTAAAAGCGAAATGGTTGGCTATCGTCGTATACCGAAGAACTACGGTCGGTATACCGAACCACGCTCGAATTAATAGGAATACTTGAAATCCTAGACAAATAGGAGTAATCCGCCACAATCGGTACACCATATGTCGTACGAAAGATACATACATAAATACATACATATATACGTGGATATATATATGTATAGGTGTATATATATATATATATATACTGGGTCGAAGAAAGTGAAAGAACTGTAAAAAGTTTGATTGGACGAGATTATCGATTAAATATTATCGATAATTCATCGGACTTAATTAGTTCGACAGTTAGAAATGATATATTCGTAGATATATTTTTGTATGAATAAGTTAAGTACAATGGATGCATTTAGTTATTTAATATTGTTACTTTATCTGTCTATACGTATTATATGATATTGCGTGGATTGTAAATTAAAAATTGTTATTAAAAAATAATATTACAAGGACAAGAGTATATGACGTTAATAATTATTACACATACATACGTATATATATATATATATATATATATATATATATATATATGACTTTGAAGAAAATTTTCCATCTATCTGGGATGATAGATATATGTTTGGATAAAAATAGGACGTAATTAATAATTATACAAATAAGACTTTGAAGAAAGTGTTCAGCTTATTCTTAGAAACTAATTTTCCTAAGAGACACCAACAGAGAGAGAGAGAGAGGGAGAGAGAGAGGGACAAAGATAAAGATGAGAGATAACACGTGAAAGTATCTTTGTCACGAAATAGCTCGTTTAAACGGAGTATAAGTCGACGCGGAGTTACCATGGTAACGGTATGGCGATGGTGGTGACGATGGTGCACAGGAGAAGGGCGAAAGGGGATGAATAGACGGATGAATGACGCACAATTAACTAATTAAATCATCCGCCAACCCCTCGCGAGCTTTGTCTCTCGAGTATCATCCCCCTTTTGTTGGCAGAGCTTCCGCCATCTCTTCGCCATTGTTTCTCCCCGTTCGTAGTATGGGCGAGCCTCCATGAAACCGACAAAAAAAGAGGAAAAGAGTCAAGGGATTCTTTGGATGGACCAACCATCTCTCTCTTTTCTCTCTTTTCTCTTTATATCTCGCATACTACGTTCTCTTTCTTCATGGTTCATCGAGTCAATTTACCAAATCGACGATCGACAGGGAATCGAACTGTCCCATAAGAAAACGAATTCACCTTAATTGCGGTTCCTTTCAATCATTTTCATTCCTTTCCAGGATCTTTCTTCAATTCGATCCAATCGAATATATATATCTTTCTTTTTTGTTTTATTTAATTTTCGTTTTCGTTTTTTTGTTCGTCTATTTGTTTGTGTTCCCTTTTTTTTCACGATTGATATCGACGATTAATTTTTCTTCGAATATCTTCTCCACTTTCGTTTATACTTGCATCATTAGAAAGCAAAGAAAAAAAAAATAAAAAAATAAAAAAATAAAAAAAACAAATCCTCCCCCTCCCCATCTGATATTCATTCGCGTTTGAAATCTCTTCGAGTGGATTTGTTTAAAAAAGAAAAAAAAAAATAGAAGAAAGAAAAAGAAATTCAAATGCCAAAAGGAAATCTTCTGAAAAAAAAAAAAACTCTTATATTTTAATATCTCGAAATAAGTCGATTGTACCGTCAAATATTTTCTTTTTTTTTTTCTTTTTTATCTCTGCAATAAATATATATATATATATATATATATATATATATATATATATATATATATATCTCGAGCAACTTGACGTTGGTTAAAGGTATTACCAAGTCTTCCTTCCATTGCCTTTAGCAAATAATTTTCGTCCCTTAATTTCGTTTGTACCGGCTTTCTTCTGAAAGGGGGCCCTACGCTATTACGTTGAAAAAATATCTCTTCTAACGTCACCCCCATTAAAGAGGAATTCCTAACTCGATTTACATTTACATTCTCTCTCTCTCTCTCTCTCTCTCTCTCTCTCTCTCTCTCTCTCTCTCTCTCTCTCTCGACTCCGACTAACTCGTAGAGAATCATCGGATATGCTTGAACAGTGTTTCTCAAACCATCATGCTTCATCTAAATTTTGAAGACGTCTATATTACTGGCGTATGTATATCTCTGGTATATAAATAAATATATAACATTATAGTTATAGTATAACAATGGGAATAAGATAAAACATACATATATATATATATATATATATATATATATATATATATATATACCAAATTACGTATTAATAAATTCTCAAAGGGATGTACGTTTATCAAACTTTGAGAAACACTGTGTTAGAGTACCCAATAGACGGGAAGAAGAGGAAAATTTCTTAAAAAAAAAAAAAAAAAGGAAAGAAAAGAAAAGAAAAGACAAGAAGTTAAAAAAAATGTTTTCTTCTCCCCGTCCCCCCCCTCTTCTCTCTCTCTGTCTCTCTTTCGAACAAATAATATAGTAAAAGTTAACAAAAGATCAAAACCTTTCAGCCTCGAAAGATGCGAAAACGCAATAAATGCCATCTACCTTTTAAACATTTATACATTCATATACATATATATATATATATATATTTTAAATGTATATACATACGCGTGCATATATACACTGTTTATAGAAAATAAGTGCCACGTGAATGTTTCTATACGGTCAGATAAAAGCATTGAAATATTAGCTTAATTAAAGCGCATCTGCGCGAAATGTATTTTATACGTCTATTAATCCTCAGTCACACAGATCATTTCCGAAATATATTCGTACCGCAGGCACATTTTAACGTTTTCGCCCATAGCCCATTCCTATTTTCGTTCGTTCATTCGTTCGTTCGTTCGTTCGTTTTCCTCTAATCATTTTTTTCTCCTCGCATGTAGATATAATCCTATTCTCGCTAATGAACTGAAATACTTTATCGATTTTTCGAAACGATCGTTTTAATCCTTCTTAACCGAAACGATTAATATCTATCTCTCTTTCGAGTTTCTAACGATTATTGAACACACCCTATACCCACCTTTCACCTCTCCTCCCGCTTATCATTTCGCACGATGCAAATGGAGTACTAATTGGAAATAAAAAAATATCCTTCGTCGTTGTTAAGAAGAAAAAGAAAAGAAAGAAAAGAAAAAAAGCGAACGAAAGAAAAGCAAAAGAGAAAAAGAAAACGAAGGAAAAAAGAAACGAAAAGAAAGGGAGAAGGAAAGAAAAAAGAGAAAGTAGTAAAGAATGAAGGAGGGGAAAGAGGAGGAAATGGGGCGAAAAAAAAGAAGAAGAAGAAAAGAAAAATGAAAAAAAAAGAGGAATGAAACGAAAAAATGGAAAATGAAATACAAAAACAAAAAAAAAAAACGAAGGTAAATGATTGATTTGTCGTTGAGTCGTCGTTCTATAGTATCGAATCTATCTGGCGTCGTTACGAACGCTAGTTAAATTTCGATAGGTGCCCGGATGGATGAAACATGGTGTTGTCGTATCATTGGCCACGACGCATAACGCGCGACAAATATTCCGCAAATAAAAGCTCTCTCTCTCTCTCTCTCTCTCTGTGTCTCATCCCTCCTTTGGTGCTCCCTCCTTCCCCCTAACCCCTCGGAGCCCCGGCCCTCAATCTCTCTCAGCTCTCCTCCAGCCCTCTCTCGCTGTTCGTCCATCCATTCGAATGGGTTTTATTTAAAAAAACGAATCGTCGTCGATACGATATCGGTGGCTTCGTAGTGGTGTACGGCAATTTTTAACAAGTCGCGTTCGTGTCAACGTTGGACGAAAAGACTGAGGGGAATGAGGGGATGGAAGAGAGGAGGACGTAGGGATGGGTGGATGGGTGGTTGGTTGGTTGGATTGGAAATATCGAGGGATTGTGTAGTCGTCGTTGTCGTTGTCATTGTCGTTGTTCATCGTCGTCGTCGCCGTCGTCGCCGGCGTCGTCGTCATCGTCGATAGTGTATTGGTGATGGTGACGGTGGTTGATGGTACTGGTGGTGGTGATGGCGGTGCGGTGGTAGTGGTGGTTGCCACCACCGGTGGGCCTGGCTTATCGACGCACCTTTTATTTTATTCCGCGAGTGTGCTTTTTGCGCTCGTTGCTCGTTTTACGCCACCGGTTTTTCGCCTTTTTTGTCGAACGGTGGATTGCTCGGCAACTACCAATCAGGATCATCTGACAGGAAATACCCCACCACCTCACTCACTCTCTCTCTCTCTCTCTCTCTCTCTCTCTCTCTCTCTCTCTTTCTCTCCACCTACTACCCCTATATATATGTGTGTGTGTGTATGTGTATGTACATATATATGTGTATATATATATATAGATAGATAGATAGATGGATATATATATATATATATATATATGGAACTCTCTATACGTTCACTGACCAATTTGTTCGATAAAAGCCCTCGACTGATTGGCCTGACAACGCGGCCACGGCTCTTTTTTCCAAGCTTGAAATTTACCGTGGTAACCAGCAGTCTCTCTCTCCTTTCTCTCTCTCTCTCTCTCTCTCTTTCTCTCTCTCTTTCTCTTTCTCTCACTCTTTCTCTCTTTTAATTCCTCGTATTATCTCTATTCTTTTAACATTCTCCTTACTGATTTTATTCTCATTTTATTTATTTATTTATTTATTTTTCTTTTTTGGTACTTTTCAAAATTCATTTCATCAATTATTTCCTCCGTATTCCCTCTCTCTCTCTCTCTCTCTCTCTTTATTTATCTATCTATCTGTATCTTTCTTTCTCTCTCTCCCTCTCTCTCTCTCTTTCTTTCTGATAGTACGTAATAATGAAAAGGTTAGACGATACGCGATATCTAACATCGTACAAAGTATACGGATCTCGAGATAGGAAAAGTAAAGACTAATCGGAATAGACCTGTTGTCTCATTGTTTGTCGATACATTAATTTCGTTGAAAGAGTTTTCTTATCGTCATTGAAAGTAGAACAGAAACCTATTCTAAAATTCCAATATCATCTCGAGCTCCGTTAACTTTATAAAATAAATTTTTCTCTTTTTTATTTGATTTTTTGATCCTTGGCAAATTATATTTGGTACATATATATATGTATATGTGTGTATCTGTGTATGTATGTGTGTCTATACATACGTGCATATGTATACATATGTATACAGTTAACTAAGTTATTAGAGAGAGAGAGAGAGAGAGAGAGAGAGAGATCCTTATCGTGCTAATAAAATTCGAGTAGCCAGGCAACACAGTCTAGCTAGTCGATGCGATGCATTAGACGTGTAAACATCTACTATCTATAGTCCGTCCTACGAGCAATCTGTCTTTCGACGTTGTCTCACTTTCGAATTAATAGCTTGTAATAGCCGTTCGAGTGCTAATATAATATATCGTCTCGTTCACGTCGATGAGTCGATTGACATTGTCGATGGACAACGATAACGTTTTATAAGCTGTTAGAAATTATTCGCTTTGCCAATAAACAGATATTAATTCGACTAATTTTTTCATAATGAAATATATTGCTGTTTTTTTCCTTTATTTATTTATTTATTTATTCATTCATTCATTCCTTTTTTTTTCTCTTTTCTTTCTCTTTTCTTTCTCTTTCAAGATCAATCGCTTACGTTTGAAACGTTAACTACTAGTTTTAATAATTCTATTTATTAATTCTAATTATTATTTAGAAATAATTACTCCAGGGAATATTTTTTTTTTCTCATAAAATATATCTACCGTATATATCGTCTAAGTGTAATCCACGTACAGGAGTATTATATATTTTAAAGAAAATTTGGATGTGACTCATTGGCCAATTCGTCTTATTGATGAGAAAAAAAAAAGAAAAGAAAAGAGGACAAGTTTTTATCAACAACTATAATAAAATAGTAATGCTAATTATCGAGGAATAATTATTATTAACAATCTTTAATAAAATATATCGATTTACTAACAATCTACTAATTCAAATGATTCACTAATAATCTAGTAATTCTCTCGACAGCATTAATCCGATAATTATAATACAATAATTTTCGATATAAAATATCGCCACGTTATATCGTATACGTTCATTAAAATATTTTAGATTGAAAATTTCAACGTTACTTATCATTGACCCAATCCCTTTTACACGAATTTTCATATTCCTATATAAAGCCTTAATTTTCATGTATATGAAAATTATTAATGATAAAATATATATATATATATACATACACATATATTAAATTAATAGATCCAATTGATATCTATATCTAGCTATATCTAAGAATTAGGTGGAATAAATAAAAATAATTTTTTGCTTATAACGGTATCGGCAAAAAAAAAGAAAAAAAAAAAAAAAAAGAATTAATACTTGACGCGTTAGTTACTGTACATTTACGTGCGTTCATGTGTGTATGTGTGCGCGTGCGTGCGCGCATGTGTAAGTATGTGTTTGTATGCGTACGCGATGATATTTGTCGTTGATCCTAACGCCAGATAGGATAGCAATCGGTGTAGGTAGGTATATATCTCTTTTCTGGGATCGGCAGGGTACGCGCATCAATGACAGCTTAGCGAGACACGATTTATGAGGATCGTTATCGGCTTTAACGACCGTTATCGTGTGTGTATTCGATTTCTTCGCAAATTATTATCAAATCATTAATTTATCGGAAAGATTGCGTAAAGAGAGAAAGAGAGAGAGAGAGAGAGAGAGAGAGAGAGAAGGATCTCGCACTTCGTCTTTTTTTCTTCTTTTTTTTGTGACAAAGAAACAAGAGAATGATTTTGCGAAAGACTAGTAGTATTATGTACCGAAATAGGGACGTACACGAGTTCAATTTTATTCTCTCTCTCTCTCTCTCTCTCTCACTCTCTTTCACTCTCTCTTTCTCTTTCTCTTTCTCTATCTCTATCTCTCTCTTTTTCACGAGGGTCGAAATGCAAATCTTCACCACTCCCTTCGATTTTATTTATTTCCTGTTTGGGTACCTGCCTATAGTATTTTTTCTTCTTTTCCTTTTCCTTTTTTTTTTTTTTTTGTTTTTTTTTTTGTTCGAAACAAATTGAAGGCGGGGTTGAGAGGAAGAGAGGGTAGGAGGTTGAGGGGATGAGTGGGTAGAGGGAAAAATGTAAGTCCTCGAACGTGTCGATTTCTTATCTCCCGTTCGCGTCAGAACGAAGATTATTTGCAAATCATTTTTCCAAATTAATAGTTACGAAACGAGCCGATTCATATTGACGATAATAATATATAATAATCGATTAAATGCCAGTAGGTAGTACCTATAATCGTATAATCGAATCTCTAAAATCCTCAATAATAAGATCTCAATTGTTAAATGATTCGCGATCGACGATACTTAATTACGATAGTAAAGAGAATGTAAAACATTAGATACCGATAAATTTTTTAATCCTCGACGAGAGAAAAAAATGATAATTTATATAACCTCGAAGAAAAAAATGATAATTTATATAACTTTCATATCCGATCGTTAACTAATCGAATCGAATCGAATAAATTTATCATTTCGAGTTTAACAAATATTTTCTTTCTCTTTCTTCCACTTTTTTTCCTTTTCTTTTCTACAACGAAATTGTTTTTACCGTACTTGGATGCTATTTTACAACGGACTAAAAGATAAAACTCTTGGCATTTATCAAAGAGTATTACTATAACGATAACACTTATAACGATTAACAATAGTTTTATCGAGAACGATATAATACAATACGATTCGAGATACTTGTATCGCGAAACACGAAAACTGATGAGCGTTTTCGGACGATGATGATGATGACGATGACGATGACGATGATGATGTAAAAAAAAAAAGAAAAGGAAAAAGAGAGAGAGAGAGAGAGAGAGAGAGAGAGAGAGGGAGAGAGAGAGAAAAGAAAAAGAGGGAGAAAATTTGATAGGAAAACTTACCGGCTAAGTCAGCGGGTAATCTGGGATACAACATTCCAGTTCTGGCTAACCACTCGAGTTGAAGTTGATGAATGTGATGTTGTTGAGGATGTGGGCCGGCCGATTGAGGATGTCCCACCGGTTGACCCTCCTTGTGTATCGAGTGAAAAGCGCTACCACCGGCCGGATGATAGTACAATCCCCCGGGATGAATGAGAGGTCCTCCAGGATGTAACAAGAGTCCTTGATTCTGTCTGACCACTGTACCTGTACCGACGGCATATGGTCCGGTTGGTAGACCTTGATGTCCAATGACACCGTTACTCGTAATTTCCTCGGAACCAGGTGATATCGGTGGACTTGATGCCGGGCTACGGCTACCATTGCTACCAGGACTTGTACTGCCCGTTGTCCTGTTAGGATCGACGTCTACCGATACGTCATCCTCGACATTTTCCACCAAACGATCATTTCTATATACAGTACCGATCGTCGTGCCACGTGGTATCTGTACATTCGTATCACCGTGTATACCGGTTAGAAAATTGTCCCGCGTAGTTTGGCCCTCGTGAGAATCGACGATAGCCGTCGGTGTTATAGATCTCGGATGTTGAACGAACGGATGTAAAGGATTACCAAGAGATCCGGTTCTTTGATCCTCGTTACGTCTTAACGAACATGGCGACTGGCGTTCCTGCGATTGAACATTATTTATCAAATTCAATGAATCCTGAACGTTATGAACCCTCGTAAAGAATTTCTGTCGATCTTGATCGTCGTTATCGTTGTTATGTTTTCCCGTGGCACGGCCTAGCAATGCGTCGATGCAAAATGACGTTTTACCAGAATTATTTTGTTGTCCCGGTGAGTTCAATGTATATCCTTGAGGCGACGTAGTCCTACCGGGTGACGTACCCGACTCTCTACAACGATTGTTAACATTAACGACATTAACCATATCGTTATCCCCGAAACACTTCCTCGGCGTAACGTTATTACTCTCTTCTCCCTGAAAGAAATTCTGACTGGAATGTTCCTTGGAGTATCGTTTCCCACATATTTCCTCTTGATATCTAACTGTATGGTTTCTATCCTCTATATCCGGTGATCTCGTATTAACGAAACGAATCTCCTCGGGCGATCTTACTCTAGATTCGATCGGTGATCTCGCCTCTTCCGATCTCGGAGAAGATGGATCTCCTGTATCTTGAAGTCTCTGTTGTATCCCGTAAAGATGTCTAGGATGTTGATGCAAATCCTCAGACACGACTTGAGCGTTGTAATGCATCGCTGCCATATTCTTTACTTGATCAAATTTTAACGCATTCTCCCTCTCTCTCTCTCTCTCTTTGAATTTTTCTCTCTCTCTTTTAATCCCTCTCTAAATTTATCTCTATATAATTCTAATCCGCACACTGATAGTTTATTTATATTAATTAATTCGTCGAAAAGAAAAGAGAGAAAGGAAAAGGAAGAGGGAAAGCCAAGAGAGAAAAAAAAAAAAGAAAAATTGAGAAAACAAATAGAGCCAAGGTGAAAAATCTGTTTAGACGAAGATACACTGATTCGATCGTCTACCAAAGTCCTTCCATCTCACGACTCGTACCATGACCCGAAAACACAACGGAGGATAAATCCTTCCTACTCGAAACGAAAGGTGGAAGGAACAGAAGCTATTAGCTTGGCGTCGCGTTGCAAAGTGACATCGTGGCTGACCGCGTGTCCGCCGAAAAAGCCTTCCCCTACTTTTCTACACTCCCCCCCTTTCTCCCTCCCTCCTCTCTCTCTCTCTCTCGCTCGCTCGCTCGCTCACTCTACTCGTTCTCTTGCTCACTCTCCTGCCACGCCTCTCGCTGGGAACGTCGTAATCCTGCCACGCCTACGGGATCCCCTCTGATACTCCGGATACGGGCGCGTTTCACTCGACTACGAGAGAGAATCTAGCTTATTCTGATGGCGAGTAAGAGCGAGATAGAGAGATAGACAAGATAGATAGAGAGACAGAGAGAGAGAGAGAGAGAGAGAGAGAGAGAGAGAGAGAGAGAGAAAGAGATGAGTTTGGTGTCTACCCTCGACAGCCAAGAAGAGATTCGACCAATCACCAGCTCGTTTCAAAATCCTTCGAGAAATAGGGTACGTGGGGAGTCCTCGGGGCCACGTGACAAGACGGAAAACCCGACTGAATTTTGAACCCTATGAAGAAGGTGGTGCTGAAGTGGGAGCATCCACAGAGAGAGAGAGAGAGAGAGAGAGAACAGTGTTTCTCTACCGTACCAAACCAACTCTCACAATTTCGCCGATATCTTTTCTCCTTCTCTCTTCTCTCTCTCTTTCTCTCTCTCCCTCTCTCTCTCTTCTATATCTTCTTCGTCTCTACTTCTCCTCTCGATCGAGATACCCCGGATTATAATCGACATTAGCTAGACATTAATATAGCTAGTCGACAATCTACCCGATCAATTTTCATCCCTTCTCTCTCTCTCTTTCTATATATATATATATATATATATATATATATATATATATATATATGTACCTATCTATATATCTATCTATCTATCTCTTTCTCTCTTGCTCTCTATCTTCATATTTTGTCTCATTCCTCTTTTAGTCTCTCTCTCTCTTTCTCTCTTTCTACAATATCGTTTCTTCTTTCGGAGCACAATGTAAGTATAATTCATTGGATTATTTCTATTCTCATGCTCGAGCAAAATGGGTAGTATTCTCCATTCGGAGATTACGTCCGACGTGTCTCGTAAATTTGATCGGCCAATTCTTTTTGTTGTTTCGTTTTTTTTTCCTTTCTCCTTTTCTCTTTATATATATATATGTGTGTGTGTGTGTGTGTGTGTTTTTCGTTTAAGATGAAACGTAGTAATAATGACAATCAAAATTGCATAGATAATATATGCAAATATGTATTTACTTATGCCTATACATTTTTATTCTATTTTATTTTACTTTATATTTCTTTTTTATAGAAAAAAATCAATTAAGTGTATAATGATAATAAAATAATAATAATAATAATAATAATAATAATAATAATAATAATAATAATAATAATAATAATAATAATAATAATGATGATAATGATAATGATAATAATAATGATAATGATAATGATATTTCGTCTTCGAAAATAATAATACGATTTTGCGCTAATCCGAAGATAAGATTATCTTTCTTGATAACGGCCAATCCATTTGCAAATGCCATCGTGTATCTATCGGCAAATTTTATCTCTCCGTATTACTGGACAATTATTATTTTTAACGATTATTCTTATTGAGAGAGATCAAACTTATACATATAAGTATATATATATATGTGTGTGTGTGTGTGTGTGTGTGTGTGTGCGCGCGCGTGTGTGCGTGTTTATACGTATCAGTTTGAGTCTTCAAGGGATCTGAGGCGTTATAAATTTTTGGGTCCCCTCTCTTGTCGTCTCCATGCTCTATCTCTCCCCGCCCCCCACTCTACCCCCATTAAAATAAATCAATTCTATAAATCAATTTTCTGAACAATATATAATGCATATATTTTCTCGCTTAAAATTGTTCGTGCAAACGACGAGAAGTCGAGATATATATCTTATTGGTCAAATTCGATTATAGCCGAATGTAAAAAAAAAAAAAAAAAGAAAAAAAAAAAAAGAAAAAGAAAGAAAGAAAAAAATAGATATAAAAATAAAAACGATATATCGTTCGGCAGATATATCAAATTAAATTTATTATATAATATAAATTCTTTTTTCTTTTTTTTTTCTTTTTTTTTTCTTTTTTTTTTCTTTTTTTTTTTTTGTTTTTTCCTTATATCGTAGCGTTAAAAATCCCCGGGGATCATCGATTCCGTCGAGTCTGCGTAAATACGTCAGTGATATAAGTAACTAACTAAGTGAGTACTCAATGTCTTAATTTTGAACCATTTATTTTTATTCCATCATTGTCTTATGGTGGAATACTGCAGAATGATATTATTTTTTGAAAGATTGTCTCGTGCGACGCGTTGAGAATTTTTCTGATCATTTTCCTTTCTTTTCTTCTTATTTTCTTTTCTTTTTTTTCCTTTAAATTATTTTTACTTCGAGAGACGAGAAAATTGAAGAAAAAAGAATAAAATTTTTATATATTTTTACACATTTCTCCAATAAATACGTAACGATACATCGCAACGATGAAGATAGATAGGGATCGTAGAGGCTTCACGTTATCGTGAACCTAATAGTTGCGTAATAGCTATAACGTCCAGTTTCGTAGTAATCCGGAACTGTTATCAGTTTCTGTACACTTTTTCCTATCACCCCGATGCATTTGGTTATCGGAAAAGACAAACTGTTACATGTTCAAACTTATATTAACTACGTTTGTTCCTAATCTCGTAACCCTTACGGTAATAAATAAATTCTGCTAAAAGTTCTTCTTTATTAATTTATTTATTTTCTTTCCTTTTTTTTTTCTTTCGTTTATTTTTATTTTTATTTTTATTTTTCGTTCAAATACAATTTTTCGTTCAAACGTCACACTCCTCGATAGGAATAAAAATTAATCAATAACATTACAAAACATTCATTATCTCACATTAATAAAAAGATATTGACAAAAAGAAAGAAGAAAGAAAAAAATTTTAAATATAATGTAGATTAAATCGTCGTATAATAAGTAATAATATGTATCAGAGAGAAAGAGAGAGAGAGACAGAGAGAGAGAGAGAGAGAGAGAGGGAGAGAGAGAGAGAGAGAAAATAAAATAAAAAATAAAAAAAGAAAGATAAAGGAAAAAGCATTAAAAAATGAAAGGAAAGAAAAAAAAAGAAAAAAGAGAAAAGAAAAGAAAAGAAAAGAAAAGAAATGATTTTCGTTTAGGCCATCACTCGAGACACCTCTTCCAACCATTCTTTTCTCCGTTTGGTCGAAAATGATGGATCACCAATGTCGTCCAATTCGTGGTACCTTTAATGCGGTACGTTTCGAAGGTAAGTAAAGTAAGTACTTAAATGGCCCTCTCCTCGTTCGCTCGTATGTAACCAAATAAGAGAGAGGAAAAGAATGTTTGCTTAAGGGACGAGGCACGTCCGGCACACTCACAGAATACTCCTCGCTGTCTTCTACTTTGGCTCGATACCGTGTCTCTTGAGGGAACAAGTATGTACCACCGCGTTGCGTAGGATATATATATATATATATAT
The DNA here is from genome assembly GCF_050613455.1 of Vespa mandarinia. NCBI lineage: Eukaryota > Metazoa > Arthropoda > Insecta > Hymenoptera > Vespidae > Vespa > Vespa mandarinia. The sequence continues at coordinate 19,047,432 of NC_140811.1, forward strand.
ATGTACATATATATATATATATATATATGTATACACTGTCGTCGACTTTTAATAGTAATTAAACGATTTAACCACCACTTAATCAAATAAATATAATACTCCGTTGTGCTTTAATCGTTTCTCTCTCTCTCTCTCTCTCTCTCTCTCTCTCTCTCTCTCTCTCTCTCTCTCGTTAGATACTCTATCGGGGAATAAAAATGGAAAAAAAAAAAAGAAAAAAAAAAAAAAATTAAAAATGATTCTCATTCTAAGAAATTGTACGGACGTACACTTCGATCGTAACATTCATTCTGTTTCTTTTTTCTTCTTTTTTTTTTTTTCTTTTTTTTTCATTCTCTCGTTAATCTCCATTGTTTCCTTCCTTAAATCAATGTTATTAAATGTATATGTTATTCGACGATAAATTGTAATATTGTTTCTAATATTCTTCTTTAAATATTCGAAGAAGATCAATAAGGATTTTCATAAAATTTATCTCTTTCGAATTCCTACGCCAATGGGTGCACGTATCAGGGTCCATGCAGGTAGTAAACACATGTATATCGTATTGTAGATCGCCCATGCACACGCATGGATTCACACATATAGAGACAGTCAGGGGGGGACAGACAACGCATACATATACAAGCATGTAACGTAGAGACAGCTTCTCCTTCGTCACCCTTAGCAGCCAGCCGAGTAAACATTGAAAGATTTTTAACCACCGATTATGCTCTGTCACGATAAGCCAAACTTCTTCTTCTTCTTCTTCTTTTTTCTTTCTTCTTTTTTTTCTTTTTCCTCTTCTTCTTCCTTTCTTATTCTTTTTTTTCTTTTTTCTTTTTTTCCTTCTTTTTCTACGATCCACTATCGTTCCTATCGTATCATCGTTTCGACGATTCTTTTCCTTTTTACGTTTAAGTGACAAAAAAAGAGAAGAAAGGAAAAGTTTTTTTTCTTCGTACTAAACGAATGAAAGTGAAAAGAAATTAATACGTCATAATAAGTACGATTTAAAAATATTTAATGATAATTGTGACTTGTCCTTCTGACGAAGGACAAAGTCTAAATAGCAACAATAACAACAACAACGAAGCACCTTTCTTGCACGATCGCGATAATAATAATAATAATAATAATAATAATAATTGAAACATCTAAACATATCTAATTTTCGTTCAACAGTAATAATAATAATAATAATAAAAAGAAAAGAAATATATAAATTTAGAACGTAACACATTTAGCGTTTGTTAAATACGCATTTATAAGCTTTACGAAGAAAAGAATTACTTATCGTTATACGATGGTAATTAACGATTTGATGATAGTTATTTCAAGCCGAGCCGAGCCGAACCGAGTCAAGTCAAGCCAAGCCGAGTCAAGCCATGCCAAAGCCGTACTTCTAATCCCTGGGATAAGATCGTTCGATAAATGCTCGATTAGGTATCGCCTAAGAGATAAATCTTAATTGGTGTCGTGTTAACTTTTATCAGAAATTCGTATATGTAAAAGACATTAATTGGGCTTTATCATTTATCCGGTCAACGTCGTCAATTATATATATATATATATATATATTTATTTATGTGTGTGTGTGTGTATGTGTGTATGTATGATATTATCTACGTAATAATATCAAATTAATAAATAAGAAAATATGAAAAAAAAAAGATTCGTAAAAGTAGACTTATTATGATATTAGAAACGATACTCTTTCACGATTGGTCGGTAAATTTCAATCGACAGATATATCGCGATATTCTCATAAATTTCTTAAATTCCCCTTTATATCGTCGTCTTCGAATGATATGACTCATGCTTTCTCTCTCTCTCTCTCTCTCTCTCTCTTTTTCTCTCTATGTGACTCACGTAACATAACGTAAATTACGTTCGAAGGTGATCTCTTTCGTTGAAAAAGGTTTACTCACACGAGATGGAAAAAAGTCATCGAGTTTCTAATGATAAAGGTATTTACGTTAGGAGAATTGAAAAATTTGCGCGGAAAAAGATATCTAAAATCGGTGTACATATATATATATATATATACATATACATATACATATATATATATGATTATAATGCTATACATATACATATTATATCGCGATGAGCGAGGATATTTGCGTTGCACTCAATTACGCCGATGACATTTAATCGTGTAATCAGGTATTTATTGCCACGTCTTTGCTCAAATATCAGGAAAGTTCTTTTTATTAAAGCGATAAAAGGAAACGAGAACGAAAGATCTACGATTACAACCCTTTCGAAGATTAAGAGGAAGATCCAACGGCCGTTCTAGTTTCTCCAAACTAGAAATATATATATATATATATATATATATATATATATATATATATATATATATATATATATACACTTTTTTCATACTTACGTTTGTAGATGCTTATATATATATATATGTATATATGTCTGTATAAGATAGATAAATAGATAGAAATGGAATGGCGAATTTTTCAACAACAAAATAACGTCCGGAAACAATTAGTCGAATTTTACGTCTAGGGTGCAATTATGCCGTTTAACGGATATCATGGCGTCGTCTTTTCACCGGCTCAATGCTTTCCACCACCCCTTGTCTAGGTCTCGTACAACCCTCGCGCGCAAGCTCTCTCTCTCTCTCTCTCTCTTACTCACTCGCTCGCTCTCTCTGGCTGACTCTCCATCTTTATCTCTGTCTCATTCTCTCTCTCTCTCTCTCTCTCTCTCTCTCTCTCTCTCTCTCTTTTATCCCCCTCTCCATCCGAAGCCCTCTTCCGTAATTAGAATCTGCCTCGCTTCTACGAAGCTCCTCCGCCGCCATCTCTGCCGCCACCTCGCCCCCTCACCGGCCATTACTTTTAATGGCGTTGTTAATGAAACTAGGTGTCGCCAAATTAACCTCCCATTCCACAGCAGTGCTCAACCAAGAGCAAACTATCGTCTAACTATACGTTTTCTATAGTATGAGAAATCGCGTCGACCATTTACGATTTTCATCTTCAAATTATTTTCTATCTTAGATTTTATACATATGTATATATGTATATATATATATATATATATATAAATTTTTTTTATTTCGTCTTAGTATTCCCCAATCAATTTCCTTGTTACTTTTATCAAAGGACTCGTTTATTTTTTTACTTCGTTAAAAGAATAGAAAAGAAATAGGAAATAGGGGAAAGAAAAGAGAAAAAAAGAAGAGAATAATTCTCTCTCTCTCTCTTTCTTACTCTCTGTCTCTCTCACTCTCTCGCTCTCTCACTCTCTCTCTCTCTCTCTCTCTCTCTCTCTCTCTCTCTCTCTCTCTTTTTCTCAGAAAAGAAAAGAAGAGAATCAAACTAGAAAGCGTAACTCTTGAAAACGTCGACGCACACTTTAACGTAACGCAAACTAATGGATAACCTCGTTCGAAGTCCCCCCTTGTGGTGGGGGTCCGTTTGAAAACCACTGGCGCAGGCTGATTACCGCGGTAACCACCCCCCGAGCGCCAATTAATCTTAACTTTTACGGGGCAAACACTTTTCATTAAGCCCACTCCTTCCTCCGGTCGGTCGGTCGGTCGGTCGGTCGGTCGAAAGAGAGAAAGAGAGAGACAAAGCGCGAGAGAGAGAGAGAGAGAATACTCAGTTTCCATCCCCACATTCGTTCTCGTTTCTAGCAAAGCTCTCTCTCTCTCTCTCTCTCTCTCTCTCTATCTCTATCTCTTTCCCCTCTTCTATCCCCTTCCAACCCTCTTTTTTCTTCAACCACCCCTCGCAACCCACTGGAGGAAAATGGCTCCCCAGACAAGCGTTTAATCTGGCTCTAATTAGCAACTTACCCTCCGCCATCCTACTCCTCTTGTCTCTCTCTTTCTCTCTTTGTCTCTGTCTGTCTCTTTCTCCCTCCCTCTCTCCCTCTCTCTCTCTCTCTCTCTCTCTCTCACCCCTTCCTCCAGTCCCCTTTTTCCTCTGCCATTCTGCAAGCAGTTTTCTCACATTCTCCAACTTCTCCATCGTGTTATTTGATTCCTGCATAAATACGTATCCTCCGCTTTGTTTACTTACTTATTTTCTCTTCGAAGGATAATAATTTTTTACAATTGAAATATTCTAAAGGACTAAAGGAAAGATTAATATATTAATGTAAATACTCGATGGGATTTAAAATTTAGGATTCATATCGTGGCACGGGTTATGATTAAACTGTAAAATTTGGAGGATAAGAAATTTAATATGCTTCTTCGTAATATTCTTCTTTTCTTTTTTTTTTTTCTTCTTCTTTTTATGTATTTGTTCTTATTTGCTTTGTTTTTTTTTATTTCACTAATTTTTTTTTTATTATCATTATGATCATTATTATTGTTATTATTTTTATTTTTATTTTTATTTTTATTTTTTTTTTCTTCTTTTTCTTTTTAATTCGATAAGCGGATCTAAATGATTAAAGCAAGTTTATCGATGATTATTTTTTTTATCCTCGAAAGGTATACGTACGTCGTCGATAATAACAAGAGTATTGATCGGTAATGCAGTCTATCGCGCGTCGATAAATAAAGATTTTGGGAACTACTTTATCGATACATCAATCTATTGCCTCTTACCTCTTATCGATAACATTATCAAAGAGGAGATAGATTTGTAATGATCGATGATTAATACATTCCTATAATAAATATTATTCCAAAGTTATTTTGTTTTACGTTCGAGTAAAATCTTTCGTAACAATTAAAATTATTTTTTAGCGCACGCACACGTAGAAGAACGACGTGATTATTATTATTATTATTATTATCATTATTATTGTTATTATTATTATTATTATTATTATTATTATTATTATTATTATTATTATTATTATTATTATTATTATTATTATAATTATTATTATTCCTATAATTATTATTATTATTATTATTATTATTATTATTATTATTATTATTATTATTATTATTATTATTATTATTATTATTATTATTATTATTACCCCTTTCTTTTTTTTTCTTTTTTTATTTCACGTCATCCCCATCACGATAAATGTCTCTTTCGAAAGTTAGTGGTAGTAGCTTTGGTAACTTTAACAAACGTTAACGCACTGCACACGAC
>NC_140811.1:19057500-19087500 GCF_050613455.1 Vespa mandarinia
AATAAAGAAAAAAGAGAAAGAATAAGAACAAAAAAGAAAAAAAAAAGAAAGAAGAAGAAGGACAATTACTCCTCGAAACGTTATCATCTCGTTCATCATCTCGTAGAGAACACCGCATTTCCCTTTGCTCTGTTTCGCTCGTTAAATGGTTAAGTCGTTGGACGCTTTCGTTCCGAAGTACAATTTCGTAAGTGAAAATCTGGAGCTCAAAGGTTACCGAACGCGAAAGTTCAAGCTCGAACAATAATAACATTTATCGATCTGTGTTCGATTGTTTCTTAGGGTGTGTCTTAATTACCCCCTCTCCCCTGCCTCACCCACCCCAGCCCTCCCCACCCCCTTCTGCTATATAATTACGAAATCTTTGCGAATAGAAATTCGAATCGTTTCCTGTTAAACTTTCAGTCTGAAACGGAATAATATGAAGCAACAACCCGATGATTAAAATGATTGTTATTTAAAAAAAAAAAAAAAAAAAAGAAAAAAAAAGAAAGAAAGAAAGAAAAAAAGAAAAAGAAAAAAATCTTAAAAGAAAAGAAAAAGAAAATTGATTCAATTTCTTTTGTTCGTTTGTTTTTTTTCTTTCTTTCTTTCTTTCTTTCTTTCTTTCTTTCTTTCTTTTCAATTCTTTTCGTTCTGTTTCGTTTAAAAACGTACTTCTGCCCAACATATCCATGATGCCGCTTTGAAGATTCGAAGCGGTATGTCCCCGATAATCATCGGTGTCGCTCTGATTTCTTTTCTTTCTTAGTGTCTCGACTAATAGGACACCTTGCTGTTGACTATTCAACTTCCTTCTTCTACCTTGTCTGTAACCACTTCCGAAATATTTTTCATAATCCCCGTTGTTCACTTTTCTTTTAATATCTTCCAAAAATTCTTTGACGTTTTGCGTATCATCGTCATCGGACAAAAAGGTATTCGTTCGTTTTGGTATATTCCAAATGTCTTCTTCTTGATCACGATTGAACGTATCATCGTTCCCAATAGTCAACGAATAATATTTGGAATCGTCGTCTTGACCATCATGATCGTCGTCGTCATGATCGTCATCTTGATCCTCATTGTCAGGACGATCGGAATAACGAACGTTAGAAACGTAATGATAATTTTCTTTCTCCGACGTTGGCAACTCCACGATATTTTTCATACTGTTCCCAACGATAGCACGATGTTCACGTAAAAACTTTCCACGTTGATTGGTATTATCGAAGGCAAGATAATCGTTATCTTCATTATCCTCTCGAAAGTTCTTCTTTTCGACATTTCGATTTCGAGTTAAATGAAAATTTTCATCGTCCTCGAAAAATATCGACGGTACGTTAAGTTTATCCTGACGATAGATAGATCGTTGAGTCGTAACCGTTCTATCGTCGAATCTATCGTCCAATCTAACGTCCAATTGGCTACGTTTCCAGGACGACGATGACGTACTCGGACGATTGTAATATATTTTTTTTAAATCGTAACGTACCTGTTCAATCGCGTTCACACCAATGAGAACGATTAGGAACGATCCAACGATCTTCATGATCGATGGATTATTTTAAGAGAGAGAAATAGACAGATAGATAGATAGAGAAAGAGAGAGAGAGAGAGAGAGAGAGAAAATTCGACGAAGACTCCAGTTTTGAGAGAGAGAGAGAGAGAGAGAGAGAAAAAAGGAGGAAGAAAGAAAGGAAGAAAGAAAAAAAGGTTCGTCACTAGGATGATACTTTTTTGAACTTCATCGTTATAAGGGACTCGTTACTCGACTTCATCGTCAACGTTTTCGTATGATAGATCGATTAACGGATAAATCCTTGGATCTTCGTGATAAAATTTGTATATCCCTCGATCGTCTGACGCATGACGATTCGATCGATTGAACCGAAGAAAAACGTGACGAACTTTTTCTCTCGTTTTTTTTTCTTTTCTATTCTTTTCCCCCCCCTTTCTAAAAATGAATCGAGATTATTAATTTTTTGATCACTGGAATATCACCATGGGGACTTTTTATCAAAGATCAATAAACACAGGCCAATAAATATGACGAATAATATTTAGATGATCAATGGAATAAGAGTACTCGGACTCCACGTGGAGAACTGATCTCGATCCGTTGTCCCGAGTCGAAGATCGGACGCCAACGTGGTGGCTAGACGCTTCTCACTGGTGTTGCTGTTCCTAGTGTTGCTGCTGTTGCTGCTTGTTCTTGCTCTCTGCTTTCACCAGCATCGGCTTTCCCAAAGGCAAACCGATGTCACCTCTTCGTCTTGCATTGGCTGACTCCCCACCCTTTCCTTTTCCACGAGGAGACTCCCAAGTACTTACTTACATACTTGCTTGCTTGCTTTCTTACTTGCTTTCTTGCTTGCTTACTTGCTTGCTTATTTACTCGCTCGCTTGCTAACAGCCTTTTCCTTTCCTTTTCTCTACATTCTCATTCATGAATAAAATTCCTATTCTTCTTTTTCTCTATTATTCTAGAAAATTAATTGGCTTTGTTTCTTTACCATTGAAAATCATTTATTCGTGTAATACTTTTGATTTTTTCATTTTTAATATTAAATAATTATCGTAAATCGTTGTTCTTCATTTTATATCGATTATGTTATTTGCGTTTTCTTTTTCATTCAATTTCAACAAAAGCAAAAAAGAAAAACAAAAGAATTGATCTCCAATAGAACTGTAGGATTAATTTCGACAATGCTTCTTTCAATGATTTTCGTAATAATCAGTTTCTTACTTTATCCATGTTTCTTATCTGATTTTTAACAATTGACTTGCAGTGTATACACGATGGTGATTTTCATTGTAGTTTTTTGTACAATCTTTATAATCATTCCTGTCGTATCGATTATGTTATGTCACATTTGTTTTAATGGAAAGAAAAAAAAAGAAAAAAAAAAAAAAAAAAAAAGAAAAAAGAAGAAAAAATGATTTCTGGTGATAATTTTAACAACGATTTTGAATAATTTTCGTAGTATCGACAGCACCGTGTTTAACATTATTACCCTGGTTTCTCTACGTAAAAAAAAGAAAAAGAAAAAAAATAAAGAAAAAAAGAAATAAAGAAAAAAGGAGAAATCATTTTCATCGATCGTAAAGCTAGCGTGCGTAATAAATTCTTTTCGTTTGTAAAAGTTGTCGATGACGATGATTAAAAAAAAAAAAAAATAAAACGAAAAAAAAGAGAGAGAGAGAGAGAGAGAGAGAGAGAGAGATATCACGAAGAGAAATATCACCAGGGTGAAATTGTTTGTTACAATATAAAAACAAAACAATAAGGCCCGTAGTAAATGAGTTCTCGTAGAAAGTAAGCGTTATTGTAAATGGCCTTTCAAGTACGATTCCAATTTCGTCGTCCCTCGTTAACTCGACTTTGAACCGCGAAATTTCTACGTCCTCTTATTCGTGATCGCGTTTCGTTCTATCAACGAGTAAATACATAATAATAACTCTTTTTGAATCGACGATCGAAAAGAGTATACCTAAATAAATCAAAATTATTCATTTTGAAGAAAGAGCATATTAATTATAATGCGATGATAAAATCAATTAATTGTTTAAAATCGATGACATTCGTCTCGTTCAATTGGACGATGTTATCAAAAATATATAATCAGAATGATTCATTTTATAGAAGAAGAAAGAAAGAGAGAGAGAGAGAGAAAATATAAATTATAATATTTAAAATTTAATACAAAATCAAAAATTATTAAATCAAAATGGAAATATCTCATGGGAATTGATTAATTCGAAGAGGACAGAAAATTCTCGGTTGAAATTTAAAAATGAAATAAAATGAAAAAGAAGAAAAGATAAAATGAACGTCCTCCTACGGACCTATTTCAACAAACAATAAACAATAATTTCGTAATTTTACTTCGAGCACCTATACTTTTATAACTCGACAGAAAAAGAAAAAAAAGAACTAGATATAAAACATCCTGTGTGACAAATTTTATATGCACACATATAGTCAAAGGAAAAAAAAAAAAAGAGAAAAACAAAAAAAAAAACAAAAAAAAAGTATTCCTCTTTTGTCGAAAAAAAAAAAAAAACAGTAAAAAAAGAACGACAACCTATATTTTTTTGATCGAAAAAAATTTTCAAAACTTTACAAAGCCTTTATACAATTACTAATATTTGTATTAAAATCAAATGCAAATTCGATTTGTAATATCAGAACCGTGGAGCAAAGGGCAATAACCTTGTTGAATAGATTAACGTAATTATTACGTCAAATAATTTTTATTTTTATTTATACTCTTTTATCCGTTCACTCCCCTCCAAGCCCTCTTTCTCTCCCGCACAAAGATATATAGTTATCTAACTCAGTTTCACATTAATCTTTTTTAACATCTCCATATAAATTCTCATCGTTGACGGACGCGTTTGATTTATTTGTCATTTATATTCATTTCTTTTATTTATTTACTTCTTTTTTTTTTGTCTTCCCTCCCCTTTCTATCTCCTCTCTTTCTATCTTTCTCTTTCACGAGAGTGTTGGCTCGTGGCCGAAAGCAAAGGAAAAGAAAGATTCATTGTCATTCGAAGTGAGTTAAGCGTGTTAGTAGTAGTGGCCTTTCTCTTTCGGTGCCACCATATTTAAAATTCAAGCTAATACGATACCACTCACAGGTCAGGTATGCAGAGTTATGATCGATCGAATCACGTAATTCTCTCCTCCCACTTAATTCATGACGTTTCAGGATAAAAGGAAAGGAAAGAAAAAGAATATAAATACGTATGTATGTTAACGTTAACTTACAACCGAGCTCGTCGAAGAATCTCGTTTGTCTGTTAGAATCGAGAAGATTCTCATCGTTCGAAGATATTTCTTCGTTCTCCGGGAAATCTGTTAAAAATAAAAAAAAAAAAAAAAAAAAAAAAAACAAAAACAAAAAAAAAACAAAAATTGATAACTTTATTAACGAATTGAGAAATAAAAAGAAAAAAACATCTTTCTCCCTTTTTTTTTTTTTCTTTTTTCTTTTTACTAAGAAATTTTCTCATCTTAATTATGTAGAATATTTTCCTCAAAAAAATGTTATATATATATATATATAAATTTGTCTTGAAGTAAATAAAAATTTAATTGTCAAACATATTTAGTTTACAAATAACTGCATCATTTCTAATGTTACTATTTCATTTCCTTTTTCTCTTTTTTTATTTTTTGTTCTTCCTTTACAACAAATTTCGTATAATCTAATATATCTCATACGATCTATCTTAGAATAGAAAAAAAAAAAAAAAATTATTTGATCGTCAGATAAATATATTCATTTTGAAAAAATAATTGCTCCCTTACTTTCGTCATATTTTCATGAGAAATGAATAATTATTACTTACTTTATATTTTAAGTGACAAAGAGGAAGAAGTAGAAGAAGAAAGAAAAAAGAAAAAAAAAAAAAAAGAAAGAAGGAGAAGAAGAAGAACGTGACAAAAAAGAAAATTAAAGTCGAAAATATCGTATAAATTTTTACGAGGACAATAATCGCTTACCAAATTTCGTGAGATATCGATCGTTTCTTCTGTAATTGCCGTGGCACGAGCCGATCAGAACGTAAAGGATGAAGAAGAACGACGATGTGGACGCAATCATTTCTTTTCGTCCGACAGCCGATAAAGATCCGGCGAAAGATTCACTCTCATTCACCGTTTCATTTTCTCACAAACGTTCGTCCCCTCATACATGTTACCTCGTTCCGTCGTGTTATTTATTTATCACAAACGTTTTTTCCCCGATTATTCTCTACTATTATTTACGTTTAAACGTTTTACTTTCTCATACGATCCTATCAAACCAACAAACAAGATCTAAGAAATCTGCCCTTTTTTTTTTCCCTCTGTCGAGTTTAAAAATAGTCCGTGATTAGAAAGAGAAGACAAAGAAAAACATTTTTAATTATTTCCTATTTAAATTCGATTTAATTCGAATAAATCATATATGCGTACACACACACACACACATATATATATATATATATTTTTTTTTTTTTATAAAGGAATCACACGATTGCTTTTGTCGAAACTTTGCTTATTTAAATAAAGAAAAAAAAAAAAAATTTATATCATCCATTCAATCGAACTATCTAAGTATTTTAATTAATTTAATAAATCGAAAAAATTTATAATGACTTTTTAAATAAATTTCGTTCATTTAATAAAACTATTCGATTTAATTCGATCATATATTATTATTCTATTTATATTTATATTGTATAATTAAGCGAAAGAGAAAAAAAAAATTGCAAATATAAAAACCAATCTTATTTGCTTCAGAAACATTAATATATAATATATAATTTAATAATGTTATGTAATAAAATTTAATCAATTAATTTATATAAATATATATATATATAAAAAATAATAAAATTATATATATATATATATTCATAATTTAAAACAAATTTTGTTTTTATTGTTTCGACAAAGAACAATTCGCAACACTTTACATGGAACATCATCATTTCATTAAACATTTAATATTAAAAAAAAATAAAAAATAAAAAAAAAATATATATATATATATTTCCCTTATAAATTAAGATCTATCATGTCTATTCAAAAAAAAAAAAAAAAGAAAGAAAAAAAAGAAGAAAAGAAGAACTTTTGTTAATATTCGATCATCGGTATATATCATCTCATGATGAAGACAAACAAATATATATATATATATATACACGCATACACACAAACACAAACACACACACAAACACGTACACATGCACGTGTACGTCATAGATTTACACGTTCGCACATAAGTATATACATATTTCCTCGTTAACCGGCCGAGTTCACGAACCGTGGCGAAGCCGTTCAGGTACAGTCTCACTCAAAATTAGGACACGAAACCAGGCCACCGAAACAAGTGGCACGCCTTTTAGTGCCTCGTAACGTTGCGTTCGAATCGTCTTCTCCCCTTCTCTAGTCTTCCTGCCAATCTACATCCCACTCCTTGGGCCCCTTAGGTCCCATAGGTCTCCCCTCACCCACCCACCCACTCACCATCACTACTCGTGTACCTTTAGTTATTAGTGAAAGTTAACCGGTAACTTTCGACTTTGACAACGAAGCCATTTGTTGGTAATGGTTCCTCTCTCTTTCTCTCTCTCTCTCTCTCTCTCTCTCTCTCTCTCTCTCTCTCTCTCTCTTCTTTCGATTAGTCCAATGGAAATTCGAAATGTCATTAATTCTTTTATTTATTAGAATTAAAAAAAGAAAGGAAAGCTTTCTCCTAACTTGAATTTCCAAACTTGTATAGAATTTATCGTACACGTGTTCTCTACTTTTATCTTTCTACATATGTATTTGTGTGTGTGTGTGTGTGTGTGCGTGTGTGTGTCTGTGTGTATGTATGTATATGTATGTATATATATATATATATAAATTTGCAATTATATGCAATTTCGTATTATTTCTAATATAACATATTTGCAGTTATATATACGATATTATAGACAAAATTTATGGCATAATAAATTTCCTAATCATATATGCTATATCATAAAAATATTTGTAACAAGTATATATATACCTACGTACATGTATAAATATATATACATACATATATATATATATATATATATATATGTAAAGGAAAAAATTTGCAGAAAAATCACTATAATTTGCATGCATAAACATGACACGGAACATACGGCATATTCAAATCTGTTAATATTTCATTAAATGTATTTATAAAGCAAAATTTTAAATCAATGTGTAATATCGAACGCATGACTAGAGATGATCCTAATCGCTAATATCAATTTTACCGTTCGCAGGAGATCGCGATTTATATCGATCGACCCGCTTTATCGAACCGTAACAAAATGCATACCTACAATTATGGATAATTCGCCCTCTCTCTCTCTCTCTCTCCTTCTCTCTCTCTCTCTCTCTCTCTCTCTCTCTCTTTTTACCTTTTTGATTACCTATTAAACTTAACTCACTTATGGTTATAATTTACTAGTGCGGAAACATGACTACGCCCAGTAATGATTCCGCTTGGGGGGGAAAAGAAAAAAAGAAAAAAGAAAAGAAAAAGAAAACTAAAACTATAAACTCGTATGGATGATATTATTTTTCGATAGCAAGGGGGAAACAAAAAAAAAAAAAAAAAAGAAAAAAGAAAAAGAAATAAAAACGATAATAATCGAGATAATCGAAATCTTTGGAAGGAAGCAAGAAGAGAAAAACCACTTGGAGTCTCCGGTGTCTCACCTGGTTTTCTAACGAGATCAAGGTCGCCGACATGGGAACTGAATATCGAAGAAATAACCAAGATCACGGTCACGCGAAAGCTCAAGTTTCGATTATTTTTTCACGATCTAAACGAGAAGAAGGAGAAAAGTAAAGAATCATTGTTAGATCTTCTTCTTATCCATATCTCTCTCTCTCTCTCTCTCTCTCTCTCTCTCTCACACACACACACACACACACACACTTTCTCGTTTCTTTTCACCACTGAACAACACTTATTCTCTTCTATTACTTTTCAATACATACATAAAATATATACGCACACACACACACACACACACACACACAAATATATATATATATATATAAATGTGTGTGTGTGTGTGTGTAGGCATACTTTGTTATATTATTACATTCTCAGATGCTTGTATTTGAAGGAAGACGAAAGTATAATATTATAATGAAAAACGATACACTTGTGAGAAGAATTAATCGCGTCAATTTGGAGATATTAGATTTATTTTTTAATAATCTTACAATTAAATAGTAAATTATATTTAAAAATCGACGATCGTCAATTGATTATCAATTTTCGGACACTTTCGTCGAGGAACGAAGATATGTGCGTGTGAGAATAGACCACCGCGAGACGCGAGTGACTACTGATGAGGAACGGAAACGCATCACCATCCGAGACCACTCTCTTCGAATCGTTCTGATCTCCGTTACCTTTCGTCGTCGTCGTCGTCGTCGTCCACGAAGCCCTTCTCCTTACTCTCTCCCGATGGACCACAGACGGACTACTACTCTCTTCTAAAACATTTATTTTCTCTTATTTCGTTAAATTACTATTTCTACCTACTTACTTGACTCTATACGAGTTAATTAATTAATTAACATCTTTCGCTTTTATTACATTTAATGATAGAACAAAAATTTTCATGCTCTTTCATACATGCAAGTTAACGTATATGCGTATATATATATATATATATATATATATATATATACATATATGTATGTATATGTATACACACGTGCGGGTACGCGTTAATTTTTAATCCTTTTTATTTATCCTTTTTATTTATACCTTCATAAAGGTATAAAATTTATGTGAGGTTTTTTGCTTGTACTGTACTTGCAATACGATCGTGTCTATTTGATACACTGACCGCGAGCCCGCAAATCCCGAAACTTACTTTCATAGAAAGTCACAGTCGCTCGAAGGAACAATCCGTTTTCTTCAACGTGCGGTTTCACTTCGCTCGAAAGATGATAGATAGGTCATCATCGAGTGAAAATTCAAATCTATTTAAAAGAACGTCATTAAATTTTATATTTTCTCAAACTTTGTTTATATTCTTTTTCCTTTTTATCATAAGATCTGTCAATTAAAAAGTAATATTCAATCTCTTTGTCGTAAACCTTTATTTTTCCCTCCGATATGTCGATAATTTAGGTTTCCGTCGATGCATTTACCGATCTTAAAATCTTGAACGCACTCTAACGGTGCAAATTGAAGATGATATTCTTCCTTATCGACCAACTAAAATGACCAATTGTTTTTTATAGATACCAGGTAGCAGCACGATGATGTTTGCTATAGTGTATTTAAAAATGATCATAACTTAACCGCTACAGAGTAAACTGTCAAAAAGGTTAACATCGTTCGTCCAAGTTCCCATTGTCGAATGTGCTATAATAATTTTCATTACGTTCGTATTCGTGCGTTCACGACAATGTATATGATTTTGAATGAAAGAATAATTGACGTACCTTCAACGATAATCATTGTTATTCATTATAGACATATCTTTGTACCACCTGTAAATTGTAGAATTGTTTGAACTCTTACAGTTGAAGACTCTGTTTGAGTAAAATAAAAAAATTAATAGTAATAATTATGAGCGATGTTCAAAAACTTTTTGCTTGCACGTCATCAGGCTGCAATATGGTAAGTTGATTTGAAACACCAAATACAATTACTTAAATGTAAATGGTAGAAATAGTATCAATTAAATTTCCCTGCTTTTTCTTTTATCCATCTTCTATTAGAGTTTCACCGATGAGGATCACTTAGCAATTCATAGAAAGAAGCATGACATGGTGTTGAATCTTGAAAACAATGGAAAAAATACTGGATTTGTAGGTAAAGGTTTAATGTCTTTTGACTCATGCATGATAGATTGCATTATATCATACATACCAATGAACAATATGATATATTGGCATTAATATTTTTGTGATATATGTAGCTGATCAAACACCGACTCCAACTAGATTCATTCGTAATTGCGAGGAAGTGGGATTGTTTCAAGATTTACAAAATGTTAATCCTTTCGAAGAGACTTTTCGAAGAGCTGTGGAAGCAAGAAACACTGGAACGCTTACTGTACCAGGAGAGGTAAAAGAATTTTTATTGTATTAAAAATATTCTAAACGACGCAATGGCATTAATTTTTAGGTGGGAAGTACGGACGACACGTTGCATACTCCTCACATATTTCCACATATCGCAGATGTATTGTCGGATGGTACTCACATTCTTTCTGAAACTAACCAAGAATGTTCTACTTCTATAGCGGTCATAGACAAAACTACGTCTAATGAGAGATCTTCCGTTGAAACGCAAACTTGTTCGGACTTAAATTTACATTTAAACGAGTCTCATCTTATGAAGGAGAATACACTAACGTCTTCCAAGACCACGGCTCTTCACGCAGAAAGTATTGTTCTGCAACATTTGAACGTGTCTGTCACTCCTAAAAAAATACCTCTACAGTCTTCTTCGAAATTGTAAGAAACGACTCGTTAACGAAACCTTTTCTTTTTCTTTTTCTTTTTTTTTTTTTTTTTTTTTTTTTTTAATTCTATGATATAAAGCCGTGCATGATTAATAATGCTATTAATTGGAACATTTGATAAAGATCTATAAATGGGGAAGAGGTTGAATTACTGTTGAAAACAGCGGATGGTAAATTGATGCAACTTTCTGCCAATCCAATATGCGAATCCTCCCAAGCGTCTAGCTTGACACCTTCCCAGGTTTCTACCATCGAACACACGAGACAACAAAGCGTACTAGTGAGATCTGAATTTCCACGAAACATGGTACCAGTTATAGAACCAAATAAAGCTCTATCTTCCAAAATGACTTTTGCAAAAATGGTAAACGCATTATTCTTTTTTTTTTTTTCTTTTTCTTTCTTTGCTAATAAAAACAAACAAACATATGAATCACAATGTCAATCAATCGTATTAATAAAGTTTTGTTTGAATACAGAAATTACAGCAGGTCCTAACGAAGAAGGTAAACGCCATTGAAATTGAAAAATCTCCCGAAACAATAATAAAACGAGATAACAATCAGCCGTATGAAAAGGAAAATCCAAATGGGAACGTCGATCAGCATAAAAAGAAGGAACTTCTCGAACGTAATCGTGCCAGTTCGATGCGTGCCAGAGCGAAACGAAAAGCTTGGATTCAACATTTACAAAAAACCGTGACTAACGTTAACGAAGCTAATGCAGCTTTGCAATTGGAAGTAAAAGCTTTGCGTAACGAGTTGACGAGATTGAAGACTCTCTTATTAGCTCACAAGGATTGTCCAATAACGAAAGAGATGGAAAAAGGTATCGAGAGATTGGGGAGAAAACAAAAAATAAAAACTTTCAATTTCAATTATAATCTATCAATCTCAATGGCTTATTTTTAATAATTAAAAAGGTGTTCCTTTTTTTTTTTTTTTTTTTTTTTTTCTTTTTACATTTTATTCAGGCAATAGCGTAGTATTAGGAACTAAAATAATATCGGTGAATGCCGATTCGATTGATACCACGGGATCTACTAATAATACTCCTCCGATAAAAACCTTGACAACTTTTGTTCCTGATGTGTCAACAAAAAAATCGATCTCGACGACAACGAAAAATCCAATAATATTGCCGAAGGTCGTTGAACGTCCCGTAACAACGACTCCCATTATTACCAGCGGAACTATCGTCAAAAATATCCCTGCCATTAAGTTAGTCGAGGTGACACATTTCATAGCGGAAAAGGATAACGAGGCGAAACAACAGCAACAAATCATGATCGTTCAAAGTCCAACTATTAGGAGATCGGATGAATCGATGCAGCCAAGAAGAAAGATTATACGACTGAATCCTAATTACGAGATTAGACAGGCCTCGTCGAAAACGACTACGACGGCGACGACAACGACGACGTGAAAATATTAACGAACTTTTTCTTTTGGCTTCATTTTCAATTTTTTTTTTTTTTTTTTATTTTTTTTTTTTTCCTTTACAAATTCCAAAGCTATTCATTATTATTTTAAGTCAACTCTCGCGAGGCGGGAGAGAGGAGGAACAAGAAACCGCGTTATGCACATTATATATATATATATATAAATTTTGTATATAATATTTACTTAGATTATTAAATTAACATCGAGACTTTCTCTTATCGTTATTAGAGAGTATATTATTATATAAACACACAAGTGTGCCTGAACTCAAGTCTTGTAAATATTTTAACTATGTATCTCTAATATAGCCTGGTATAGCGTAGAAGGCTTGTTAACTATTGAGATCTCTTACCTGTGTTGTAACAACAAAATCACTCGTGCGAAATCGGAAGCCAATTAGCTGCTAAATAGAAATTCTCTCTCTCTAGAGAGAAAGAGAAAGAGAGTGAGAGAGAGAAACGTGAAGGAGGACATAGACATATATATAAATATAGATATTATATATAATATATATATATAAGTATTTTTTTTATACACATTTATTTATTATAAATAAAATATATTAGAGACATTGTTTCAAAGGTTCGTCATATTTTATTTATTATTAAATCCTCTTAATCTATAATAACAATAACAATAACAATAATAATAATAATAATAATAATAATAATAATAATAATAATAATAATAATAATAATAATAATAATAATAGTAATGATGGAACAAAGTAATAGTAATAAAGGTAGTAAAAAAAAGTTTTCAACGATCTAAAAGATTCCTTGTTAACGATGACATTTAGTAACAAATCTTATTGACAAAGGTACCAGAGAGACAACGAAATTCATTAAATAAATACCGAAAAGTGAAACAGAAAGAGAGAAACAATCTGCGTATCTATTCTCTCTCTTTATATAGTTTTAAGGGAACATCGTTCATTTCGTTGAAACTTTGCAAATCGCTTGTTAATAAGTATAATAAGTATGACTAAATATATTTCAAAAGTTTTACTTTCAGATAAATAACGTATAAGCGTTTAGAAGGACAAAGAATAAGGTACTTTATTATTGTTAAGTTAAAGTTATCGAATGATAAGAAGTGAAAAACAAAAGGACGAAGTTAACACGTAAGAGAGAGAAAGAATGTCTCTCTTTTTTCTTGCTAACTATATCTAACTTCGTCCTTCTTCTTGCGCGTGTGTGTGTGTGTGTGCGTCTTCCTTCATCCGA
Organism: Vespa mandarinia; assembly: GCF_050613455.1. Lineage (NCBI taxonomy): Eukaryota > Metazoa > Arthropoda > Insecta > Hymenoptera > Vespidae > Vespa > Vespa mandarinia. The sequence continues at coordinate 19,071,170 of NC_140811.1, forward strand.
TAGAGACAACGACGACGACACGACGACGAAGACGAGGAGGAAGACACGAAGCACGCGCATGGCGCCATTTTAGAAAGAGAAGAGAAATAGAAAGAGAAAGAGAAAGAGAGAGAGAGAGAGAGAAAGCAAGCAAGTAAGCAGAGCAGTCCCCTTCAAATTTTTCTCTTCACGATGATTCTGTGACCCTCGGGCCCTTATCAGTTCTCCGTCCAGTCGTTTAACGATTGTACACCGGACAGGAGAATGATAAGGGGCTTTGGGCACGCGTTTTATTTTCCAAACCAACCGCAAGAGACATAAAAACCAGAAAGAACCAAAGCTGCACGTGTGTGAGTCAGTCTTTCTCTCTCATCGACGACGACACGACGAATATATTGTGACATCCATCCACCATTCGTCTTATCCTCTTGGTGGAACCTGTAAAAAAGAAGAAAAAGAAAAAAAAAAAAAGAAAAAAAAAACGACAAAATCTAATTATCGTATAACAATCTGATGGATTCAATTATTATTATTTTTCTTTTGTTTTCTTTTTGCAAAGAATACGATCTTAATTTCTTTTCTTTCTCTCTCTCTCTCTCTTTCTTTCTTTCTTTCTTTTTTCGTTAGGAGGTGGAAGAAAACTACTATCTTGTTATAAAAATTTTTTTGCATTCGAAGGACAATTTCAAGAGGAACAAAGTGATTTTCTCTCTTCCTCTCTCTCTCTCTCTCTTTCATCTTCCCTTAACGATATATTATTAACGTGACTCATGTTCGAAGCACAAGGGACCAACTAAGAGAGAGAGAGAGAGAGAGAGAGAGAGAGAGAGAGAGAGAGAGAGAGAGAGAGAGAGAGAGAGAGAGAGAGAGAGAGAGAGAGACATCGTATTATCGGTTACTTTGTAAATATTGTCAATGTCTTTCTTATACATAGATAAGACGCATAGCCGATAACAGTAAACAAACAGACGTATCGTACATTTACGTACGTAACGTGTATTCGAATTTCAGGAAATTCTCCCTTTAACATACAATCAAACAATCTACATAACCTATGTAACATTTCTCTCTCTCTCTCTCTCTCTCTCTCTCTCTCTCTCTCTCTCTCTCTCTTTCTCTTTTGAAAACGATGTAGTTAGGTCGCCATGGGTCAGTCGTACGAAAATAGAACGGGTGCAGGTGCCCGAATTTTACATCCCTGGAATATATATACACAAGTTGAACGTGCGTGTATGTGTGTGTGTGTGTGTTGTGAGAGAGAGAGAGAGAGCGAGAAAACGAATGAGAAGAAACTTGTAAGAATCTCGTGAAAATTTAATGTGACCTAGTCAACAATTAACAGTAGCAATAATAATATTAATAATAATTGTCTAATAGTAATAGTACTACCAATAATAGTACCTGTAACAGATACATCAAAGAGAGTACACACCATTGTTCGTAGGAATATCAAAAACGAAGATCGGTAAAATGGTATTATTCAGCATGAATCTTATCGTAAAGGACACCACCATTACCATCACTATCACCGACCACCACCACCACCACTACCACCACCACTATCACCACCGGCACTAGTTTTATAAGCAATGTTGTCCCTGGTTTAAAGCGATAAACGTGATTCGAAACGTGACGTCATTCACTCGTGAAATATCTCCTGTCGAAAATCTATAATGAGTGTACACGAGTAAGAACGATGATCCGTACGTTTTCTCTCTCTTTCTCTCTCTCTCTCACCCTCTCTCTCTCTGCCTGTAAAAATACTGAAATCGACTGACCTTATTTTTTATAACCGTACGAAATCTTAAAATGGCGAACTCGATAGGTATAAGTATGTACGTAACGTTTGCGGAAAATCTCTTTCTTAATTATAGAATAAGAGAATGAAAAAAAGGACCGAGAGATATACAAAAGTTTTTAAGTGATATCGAAAATCAATTTTTGCTCTTGATTTTCGAGAATATTTTTCGGTCAATATTGTTTTCTTTCTTTCCTCCATCCTCCCCCATCCTTTTTTTTTCTTCTTTCTTTTACTATCGACGAACTTAAGGAACAAAAGCTTCGAAAATTTTTGGCTCATACTGTACAGGATACATCGAATGTTTTTAAACGATATTTTCGATAGATTTCGGAGAGAGAGAGAGAGAGAGAGAGAGAGAGAGAGAGAGAGAGAGAGAGAGAGAGAGAGAGAGAAAATTCGTTCGATTCTACAGAGAGACAAAACGCGATCGTTTTTGCGAGACATTGTAAATCATGTTGATCTATGGAGGAAGCAGGGGAAGGGAAACGGTTTCGAGGATAGAGAAAGAAAGAGAGAGAAAGTTACGAATCATTCGGTAAAAGATCAGGAAAAACGTTTTTCAAAGGGAATATTACAAACGTTAGTCGTTATACGATAGGATATATATCGGTACAAACGATTATTCGAAACAGTCCAGTGCTCATTCGAAAAGCTCAAAGAGTGCTGTATAGTATCATTTTTTCTCTTTCTCTCCCTAACGGTCTTTCGGACAAGAGAACATCGCTTTTTACGAAGAGATACTCCCTCCCTCCCTCCGATCCCCTTCGTGGCAATAACACAGAGGGAAAACTCGTTGTAGACGAGTCAAACCAAACCTCCTATCGGCCGATAAACACGCACGAAATCGTCAAACGTATCTCTTTATTTCTTTCTTTCTCTCTTTCCTCTCTCTCTATCTCTCATCTCGTCATATCGAAATCGAGATGAGAAAACGAGAAAAGTTTCACATACACACACACACACACACACGGAGAGAGAGAGAGAATCCATTTTCAAAATGATGAAATTTAACGATCTAAACGACCTAATAATAATAATAATAATAGTAACAATAATAATAATAGTAGTAATGAAACAGAGAAAAATGAATATCAATAACCATTACGATTTATGGCCAACAATTACGTATCTATCCGGTAAGCGTATATCCGTTTGTTACCGACCAAGCAAAGTGGTTACAAAAACCAATAATATTCCAATTTTTTTCTAATCTGTATATACATATATATATCCTCCCTTTCTCTCTCTCTCTCTCTCTCTCTTTGAAATATGCTAAAGAATAATAAATCGTGTAATAGTAATTTAGAAATGGTCTATTTAATTATTTAGAAGATATATTAGAGCGTAAAACGGGTATATACGGATGAATAATTCGATCTCATTATTGTGCGAGCTACGTAAAGTATTGGAAAAAGGAAATGGAGGCGAGAAATGTGCGAAGCGTTCTTCGAGGGAAAAAAATGAAAAAGAAAAAAAAAAAACAAGGAAAGAAAGAAAGAAAGAAAGGAAGGGAATAAATAAGTAAACGCAAAAGAAGGAAAGAAAAAAGGAAAGAAAAAAAAAAGAAAGAAAAACAGAAAAAGTTGACTCTCATCGAGAGAGAGAGAGAGAGAGAGAGAGAGAGAGAGAGAGAGAGAGAGAGAGAGAGAGAGAGAGAGAGAAAACGTAGTCGTGTCGTCGCGTCTTCTAACGATGTTTCCGACGTAAACGTTCGTCGGGGGCGGTAACCGGCTTATCTCCTTCTCGGAAACCGCCAAGAAGCTGCCACCAACCCTACCAACCCGCCCTACCAACCCTTCCACTACCACCATCGTTCTTTCTCTACTTTTCCTACCCTTACCAACACTCTTATGCATTCTTTTGCTTTGCAACTGAAAGGTAAAACCATTGAAAGAGAGAGAGAAAGAGAGAGAGGGGGGGGGGGGGACTCGCGCACGAATAACTCACGTGATCCTTTTTTTTCCTTGTTGTTTCCTTCACAGTCTTTCTCTCATTTCCAACGTATTTTTCATTCTGCTTGTGTCTCTTTCTCTCTCTCTCTCTCTCTTTTCCTTCCTTCTCTTACTTCGTAAAAGAGAGAAAAATAATCACGCGTTTTCCTAATTCAAAAGAACGAGTTTCGTGGCTCGTGTATCACCGCGATACGAACCTTCTTATCTTCTCTCTCTTTCTCTTACACTCACTCTGTGTTTCTCCTTCTTTCTCTCTATTTCTTTCTCGCTCCCACAGAGAGCCAATTTCCGTGGCAATACATCGAGGAAACGTTAGGCGAGGGAGACGAAGAACCACCACCATCGACCGACTATATTTATACCCAACGTCGAGAAAAGCCGCGTCTCAAACCACCACCACCCCTCCTCCTCCTCCTCCTATAACATCTCTCTACCTCCCACCCTCCTTCCCTTTCCTACTACCGTCTCCTCGCTCTTTCTCTCTCTCTCTCTTTCTCCTCACTGCTCCTCTCTACACTCTTCTCCTTCTTTCAACCGCACCGTTCTCGTCCTGCTTCGCGATTCGCACCATGAAATTCTTCTCGTCTCGAGAAAACAGCTCCTGAAAGGTGAGTGAGAAAGAGAGACCACCCAGCGCACCTTTTCTCTTCTTTTTTTTCTTTTTATCGATCTACACATAAATCCATCTATCTACACCTATCTATATGTCCGTCCAGTCTTCTCTTTTTTACTCCACTCACACACACACAAACGTTTCCATTCCTTTTTACTATTTTCGATCGGTTCGAATGAATATTCTCTACATTGCACAGCAAACTACACTATAGGAATTGATCAAACAATACAAAAAAGTTCATGTTTTTCCTTGAATAATAATATCCTCTCTATCCGTATTTCATTTATTGTCTGTCGAAAACAGGAACCCAAATTTTATCTCATTTCGAGATGGTTATCGCTCTTAATTACAAAAAAAAAAAAAAAGAAGAAAAAAGAAACAAAAAAAAAGTAAAAGAAACCATGCGCGAGATTAAAAACTTTGTTTTCTTTTTTCTTTTTTTTCTTTTACCGATAATACCCGTCTAATATAATGCAATGATATAAAAAAAAATGTCTCATAAAGAGGCCGAGGTTAAGTATGAGATACATATACCTTTTACACCACATAAAACTTTCAACTTCTTCAAGAATTACTATATATATATATATATAGTAATTCTTGAATATATTATATATATATATATATATATATATATATATATATATATATATATATATAAGGTGTACGAGAAATATTCGTATCAATTCGTATACACTCGAGTGGTACCGAGAATGGTGGCACGAGACCGGATAAAAGAACAGCGATACCGAATAGAGCGAACGAACGAACGAACGAACGAACGAACGAACGAACGAACGAACGAATGAACGAACAAGAGAGAGATGGAGGAAGCAAATACGCGAGGCGTTAGCCTTGAGACGCCGCGGTTCGTTTCTCTTCCTTTTATTTTTACATTCGAGCCGAAACACAAACGCCGATGAGGAGACGAAGACGTGCTGCCTGCTGCTGTGCTGCGGCTGCTGTTACTATACTCTCGCACTCTGTCGACTTTCTTGTTAGAAAAAGCTCTCTTCCATGAAAGAGAGACAGAGACAAATAGACAGACATAGAGAGAGAGAGAGAGAGAGAGAGAGGGAGAGAGAGAGAGAGAGAGAGGGAGAGAGAGAGGGAGAGGGAGGAAAAGAGAAACGTGCTTATTCTGTAAGAAGAGAGCTTCGTTAGTTTGTCGACAAAAATGATTTTTTTTTCCCTCACTCGTTTCGTGTCTCACCGTGTATTCTTCTTCTTCTTTTCCGTTCTTTTCTTTTTTTCTTCCCTTCTTCTTTTTTTCACACTTCGATCCTTCAAAAATATATATCTAGGTATGTATCTGTGTAAGTATATCTTTTATCGGGTTCGCGCGGTAAGAAACCTCAACACCGAAAGTGATATATTCCAATCTCGTTCTACAAGAAGAGAATATTACACAGGTTACCAAATTAACAGAAAATATATAAATATATAAAAATCCATGTATATATATATATATATATATATATATATATATATATATACATGGATTTTTATATATATATATATATATATATATACTCCAGGTACACATTTGTAAGAAAAATCTGACGACGACTAAGTTGACGATGAACAGAAAAAGGAGAAGAAAGAGTAGGAGAAACGTCCATTCGTCCAATAGCGAACGAAATAATTATGCAAATTTATTCTCCCTGCGCCAGTAATCCAAATTCGCGAAGCTCGAAGAAGAAAGAAGACGGTTGAAAGAGTGTGTTTGTGTGTGTGTGTGTGTGTGTGTTTGAGAAAGAGAAAGAGAAAATGGGAATTGAAGAGAGACATTTTCAGATCTCCCTTAGGGGAGGGAGGGAGGGGGGGAAGAAACTTTTCAGTCACATGGCGAGTGCGCGCGCGAATACAAAAGTAGGATGGAGAAAGAAAATAGAGAATAAGAGATGAAGGAAATAAGAGAGAAAGAGAGAGAGAAAAAAGAGAGAAGAGAGAAAAGCCGGCGTCGATCGATCTCAGTCGCCGAAAATACGCGACAAGATGTACCAATGACGACCATATTTCTCTTTCTCTCTCTCTCTTTTTCTAATTCTTTCAACCAATTTTGCATAACTAAGCTACAATATTATACGGAATAAAAATTGTAGTCACGATAAAACTGTCTCTCTCTCTCTCTCTTGTTGTCTCTTCTTTCACCAATGATTACACAACGTAATATAAAGAGAGAGAGAGAGAGAGAGAGAGAGAGAGAGAGAGAGAGAGAGAGAGAGAGAGAGAGAGAGAGAGAGAAAGGGAAAGAAGAAAAAAAGAAAAAGCCCGCGAAAATGATCGTGACTCTTTTTAACTCTTACCGAACAAAATCGATTAATCGATTGTAACCGAGGAAAGCGTCTATAATTCGATGTAGAGATAGTCTTATCGGGAGGATTACGTAAGCACGCGCACGTACACACACATATAACACACGCGAAATAAAACAAAAAAAAATAAAAAAAAAAAGAAAAAAGAAAAAGAAACAAAGAAAAAACAAAAAAAAAGAAAAAGAAAATAAAGAGAGAAAAGAAAAAAAAATCGCGCCTATTATTTCCAACGGGAATAATAGAAATACAGAGAAAGCTGCTGCTTCTGGTGCTTGCTTGTTTCCTGCTAAGGTAAAAATATTATTTTCTCGAAGATTTCTTTTTGTTACGGTCGATCGCACAAGAGGAACAAAAACGCACAGAAAGAGAGCGGAATTTTAATATCTTGAAGATATACCGGACGCGATCGAAAGTATCATAGAACATATACAAAAGAGAGAAAGAGATGATGGATAGAGATATATATATATATATATATATATGTATATATATAGATAGATATAGATAGATAGAGAGAGAGAGAGAGAGAGAAATAATTTCCGAGAAAACACGAAATACAACGAAGTTATACGGAGGAGGTTCGGCGCGCGACTAACTCCCTCGTTCGCCTTCGCCCGGCTTCAAGCACTGCCGTGTGCTGCTTGGTGGGGGGTCAGCTTCTATCCTCCCCACTCCAGCATCACCATCATCATTGCCACCGACATCACCCCACTACCGCGCCACTACCACCGCTCTTCATCGTCATTCTATTGCGACGCGCGTGCCCTCTACGCGCCATCTTTGAACACGTCCTACTCTCTACGTCTTCTTTCTATTATTATAGTCCTTTTTTCCCTAACGGTCACTCACTCTTTCTCTCCCTCTCTCTCTCTCGCTTTTTTCTTTCTTCTTTTTCTTTCATCTTTCTTCTCGTACGAGCTTATGCTTTTTAACCCATCCTTTTTACCGTTTTCTCTCTCTCTCTTTCTCTGTCTGTCTATCTGTCTCTCTCTCTCGTGTCCTCTAGAAAACGTAAGAGAAGAGAATGGGAGGAGAGGGAAGGAAAGGGAAAAGAAGAGTAGGGCGCAACACGAAGGGACGTGAATAAAGAAAGACGGAGAAGAGGAAGAAGAAGAAAAGTGAGTGCAGGACTTTAGACGCAAAGAGAGAGAGAGAGAGGGAGAGAGAATGGTGGGATAGGGGAGACGGAAGGGGCAATCCGTGTCGTAAGAATTTCGCAGGACCCTCGTAGGTCTCGTCTTTTTACCCCTCCGTCTATTTCTACCCATTCCGCCTCATATACAACCACCAGTCCTTCTAGTTCTTCTCCTGAGCATCGAGAGAAAACCTGGAGAGCTGTAAACCAAGCCAAAAGGTACTTACTAATATATATATATATGTGTGTGTGTGTGTGTGTGTGTGTGTGTGTGTGTGTGTCTTCTAAAAAAGAAAAAAGATCCATGCGAATATTCTAATCCACTACGTCGTACATGAAATTTAATTTACGAAAAGTAATGAAATTAAATACGCTATATATATATATATATATATATATATATATATATATATATATATGTATGTAACGAAATCTGTATAAATTTCTTTTAAAAGAAGACGTAAGTACGTATGTACTTATGGATGTTCCATCGATCCTATTTTCCCAAACTAAAATATGACGAAGAAGAAGAAGAAGAAGAAGAAGAAAGTTGGCAGAGTCTTTATTCGTAGAGGAAAGAGGTTTCCTCTCAGCGAAGAAAAGAGAGAGAGAGAGAGAAATGCAAGAAAAATTTATAAGACAATTTCGTTGAGTTAGAAGAAAGAAGAAGAAAAAGAGGGCGCTCTCTCTCTCTCTCTCTCTATCTCTGCGTTGAGTTAAAACATCTCAGCGAGGTAAAAAGTCAAACGAAAGCTCGTCGGAGTTGTTACCAACGCCTCGACTATAAAATGAGCAAGAAAGAGAGAAACAGAGAGAGAGAGAGAGAAAGAAGACCGATATCAGAGCAAAAGGAGCAAGGGGTTGGTCCTGGCGTTAGCACCAAATTAATTCCTCCAACGGAGGGAAAGAGAAAGAAAGAGAAACAGAGAGAAAAAGAGAGAGAGAGAGAGGAGGAGGAGGAAGGGAGGGAAAAAGGAGGACGGGGATTCTCCATTACCGAGCAAAGAGTGAGACGAGCATGCCCGTAAAGTGCGAACCGTCTTAAGAAGAATTCTCAGGTACGTTTGTCTCGCTAAAACTCCAACTACTACTACCACTATCTACTATCTACTATCACCATCACCACCACCAACACCCTCTCTCCATCTAGTTTTCTTTTTCTCTTTTTAAGAATTACTACAGCTAGAGACAGCCTTACGATTTACGAGACGAACGAATCCGGCAAAGTCGGTGTTCTCAGACTTAACGTTCATTCCGTGAGGAGAGGGACTGTAACACAAAAAATGATTTGTCCGATTTTTCCAGAAAAAATTTCGTATATATATATATATATATATATATATATATATATATATATCTTCAAAATTACGTGATCTATTTTTTCTTTCTTCTTTCTTTCTTCTCTTTTCTTTTGATAATTTTTTTTTTGTTCTTTTTTCAAAACACTTCCGTTGAAGTTGAGTTCTCAGATTGAGATTAAGGGAGAGGAAAGAACGAAAGAGATAGATAAATAGATAAATAGATAGAATGAAAAAGGAAAGAGGAAGGAAAATATGTATGTCTGCTGCCGATAGTTTGCACGTGTTCGCACAAAAGACCGACTTCCAAGTACTCGATGGTATTCCTCCGATTCTTCAACTATGGTCATGGCCTGACTGATCCGTAACTGTAACCTTCAGGTCCATGTCGGTCAGTTCAAGTCATCTTCTTTTCTTTTCTTTTCTTTTTTTCTTCTTCTTCTTCTTCATCTTCATCTTCTTCTTCTTCTCGAGTTCTGCAAGGAAAAGAAACGTTTTGTTAGAACAGACAGAAAAATATAAGAGAAAGGTGATGGTACTACTTGAAATAAGATAGAAATTCCAGAATAATGGGAGAAAAGAGAAAAGACCTTCTCTCTTTCTTTCTTTATTTTTCTCTCTCTCTCTCTCTCTCTCTCTCTCTTTCATAATAATTGCAAAAGTGAGAGGTTTTTAATTTCGTACTAATAGCTTTCCATCGACTAAGTGAAAAGAAGGAAGGAGTTATAATCCACGACGAGAAGGATGACCTTCTTCTCCATCTATCCATCCACCTATCCATCTCTCTCTCTCTCTTTCTCTCTCTCTCTCTCTCTCTCTCTCTCTCTCTCTTCTTCCATCGATGGAAAGATCTTAGCAAGACACCATTTTTGTCTCGCACCAACGCTTACGTACTTACATACGTCCTCGGCAAACTTTCGCGATCTCTCGTTTATGACCAAAAGTATATACTTCGACCTGAAACTCCGTAACATTTATTTATATTAACTAGAAAAGTGGAGAATTCGAAGTAAATATAGTAAGGACATTGAGAGGATAATAGTAATAGTGATGGTAATATAGTCCATTGACTGGCGTTCAAAAGACTTTTTATCTCAATGGACTTGTAGTAAATATACGTTTAACTTGCTCTATTCGAAGAAAAGAAAAGAAAAAAAAAAAAAATAAATAAATAAATAAAAAAGGAGGAAAAGAAGAACCCTCGAATTCCGAAAGAAAGTAACACTGATTGAGACAAAACCTTGAATTCACCATGGAAACACCTAACCATACAAGAGGATCAATCGTGTAATAGTATTTAACTAAGTATAATTTTCGATCATGTAAATAATGATTTAATTGTCTATCACTAATACGGATTATAAGTTAACAATTAAAAATACTACTTAATACTTTTCATTTAGTTTTCGTATTCTACTACTATTATCCCTTCCTCCTTCTACTTTTCATCTTGGAATGAACCGAATTCTAAACAGTATCTTTACTAAACTATCCGCATGACTCTCTCAATCTCTCTATCTCTCTTTCTCTTTTTCCAACAGAATAGAATCATTTTCCATGGTGATTAGAGAGAGAAAGAGAGAAAGAAGCGGGTCGCAGCTAAAGCGTAGGAGAGGGTCAAGGTTACTGCTTTCGAGACCCCATATGCGCCCTGCACGTGTTCTCTCACCATATCCTCTCCCTTCCACCCTCTCTTTCTTTTTTTCTTTTTTCCTTTCCTTTCTCCCATTCCTCTTTCACCCTCTTTATTTTTCTCTTCTAGTTCCCTCCTCATCCCTCAGAAACCTACCACATGTACGAGGGAAGAGAAAGAGGTAGATAGATAGATAGATAGATAGATAGAGAGAGAGAGAGAGAGAGAGAGAGAGAGAGAGAGAGAGAGAGAGAGAGAGAGAGAAAGAGATAAAGCGGTTGTTTCATGGACGATCCCTCTCTCCCTCCTGCCCACCAAGCCGACCCATCCTTTTCTATTTACACGACCGTGTGATATTCTCTCTTTCTCTCTCTCTTTCTCCAGGGATTTCCAATGACCCGACCATTTTGATTATCCATCCTGGCGGGACAACTTCGAACGGACATCCTGTGTGGATTTAATGGCGATAGAACGCAAACCCCAATCCCAAACCCACCAAACAGATCACTTTTATAGAAAATGATCTACGTGCTCGTTAAAACTTTTCCTAAAAGTATTACTTTATATATATATATATATATATATATATATATATATATACGCACACACACACACATACGTATATATATTTATTTATTTATTGTATTTGTGATAATGGATTTAACCGAATGAGAAAAAAATCGATAAGGAAGATATATACCTTGATTATCTAAGAATTTATATATATATATATATATATATATATATATATATATATACACATATACACATTTATTTAAATAAAATCTGCAATCTTATCTTTTTTCCTTTTTTACGAATTATTTTCTTCGTCCATTCTAGCAATCTCATCGTTCTCTCTCAAGGGGAATACGAATTTTGTAGCTAATGACGCGCGGATTTGGTAATCCCGAGACGACGACGACGACGACGACGACGACGACGACGACGACGACGACGACGACGACGACGTTGTCGCCATTCCTCTGATTACGGTAAGAACCGAAGGAGATGATAACGATAATACCGATTTCCCAAGTCGATACGATAATGAGAGCCCTCGCCCTTCTTATGGCTTTTCGCACCATTGAAACGCCTTCGTCGTTTTATAATATCGAAGAAGACAAAAACTTCGAGATCATTTACTTCCGTAGGAGATAATATATTTCGAAGAAGATATCTATACTTCATGATAAGAAAATGATAAGAAAAAATACAATCGAGAGATTTATAATTATTATATGTGATATAATACTTCCCTTTCTCAGCCCTCCTCCTTGAGTGTACAAATTCCTAAACTCGTTATTTTACGAAAGAAAAAGAACAAGGTATTAATCTAAAAAAATCTTTAGAGAAAAAAGAAAAAGAAAGAAAAAGGAATTTTCGAGGCCCAACCAGTACGATAATAATCAAAGGAAAAAAGAAAAAAATATTAATAAATCAATATGAATCATTTAAGATGGATAATATATCGAATTTCTCTTTAGATAAATCGCAGAAAAAAAAAACAGAAAAAAAAAGATTAATCAATGTAACTGAGAGAATATATCTCATATCACTTCACATTTTTATCTCCTCCTCCTTTTTTATTTATTTTTTTTTTTTTTATTATCCACGTTCCCCACGAATTAGTTGAAAGTAGAACAAGAAGATAGAGATAGAGAGAGAGAGAGAGAGAGAGAGAGAGAGAGAGAGAAAGAGGAGAAGAAGGAGGAGTGGAATCGAAAGGGCCGATAATTCTGAACCCGTCGAGTTGACGTATTTGCGCGTGATGTCACAGTACATTCGAAAAGATAAAAGGGTTCTCTTTCCCTTTCTCCGTCCTACTCTCTCCCTGTCTCTCTCTCTCTCTCTCTCTCTATCTCTGCTCCTCCTCCTCTTCATCGTTTGTAGAACGTGGTTGGGTTGAAGAGGCGGCCCATAGCCCGACGACGATGATACCTTACTCGCATGAAAACTCGCGGATATTCGCGACGCGATGCGACCCGACCCGACCCGACCCTTTTCACGTTTCGGGCCCTTTTGCCCTCCTCTTCCTCTTTCTCTTCTACCACTCTTCCTCTTATCACCTTTTTCTCTTTTACCTGATACCGTACTCTACTCAATATATCATCTCTTTCCTCCAATCAGTAGATTGAAATTATTGGCTCGGCCCGTCGCACATTACTGTCTCGTTAATAAGATATCGAACCCTCCCTCCTCTCCTCTTCTCTCTCTCTCTCTCACTTCTTCCTCATTCTCATCCTCGTACTCCTCCTTTTTTTCCACTTCTTTTTATTCTTTCTTTTTTTTTTATTGCATTCATACGTTTCATCATTATTCACAACGATCGAGGTGCGAACGCCTCGATCTTTTCCCCTTTACTTTCCCCTCACTCTTTCTCTCTCTCTCTCTCTCTCTCACTCTCTCACTCTCTTGCGACCAAACAAAAAAATAGTACCGATTTTCATCACGTGTTTTTTCTTTTCTTTTTTCTTTTCTTCTTTCTTTTCTTTTATTATATATATGGATTCCTGTGGAATTTAATTATTCACAATAATGGTGAGGAACGATAGTCTCTATATATTTTCTGTATGTGTGTCTTTTTATTATCCTTTTTATTAATTTATCGTTCAAATTCCTCCTATCATATTTCTGTTTTATTCTTATGCATATCCGCGAGATCTAATTTTACTTGTGAAGTTCTCGTCGAATAAAAAAAAAAAAAAAAAAAAAAAAAAAAAAAAAAAAAAAATAATAATAATAATAATAATAATAATAATAATAATAATAATTATAATAAGAAAATAGACGAACGTTTCTTTAGAAACAATGAACATGTTTAATATTTTAGACATATATATACGTCTATAAATATATATATAAATACATACACATAATCGATATATGATCGTCACGCACACTGTGTACACTTGTTCTTTTTTTTCCCTTTTTTAAACTCATGACGATCCACTGCACTTTTATTTATTTATTTATATACATATATATACATACATATTTTTTTTCTAATATTTTTTCATCGTACCATGATCGTCATTTCCAATTTGTCTCGAGGCAAGTCGAGCATCGTCACAAAGGATCTTGCTTGCTCACTCGAGAGAGAGACAGAGAGAGAGAGAGAGAGAGAGAGAGAGAGAGAGAGAGAGAGAGAGAGAGAGAGAGAGAGAGAGAGAGAAAGAGAGAGAGAGAGTAAGAGTGAAAGAGAGAGATGGAGAAGGTCGGATAAATCGATTCTTTTCGCTCTCCTCGCTTTTGCTGCTCTTCTTTCTTTCCTTTTTTCTCTCGTTTTTTTTTTAATCTCTTTTCTTTTTATCTTCTCTTTCCACCGAGACAAATTAACGCTGGAGGCCTCCTTCTTCTCTCCCTTCCAACCCTTCCAAACTCTTCTCTCTCTCTCTCTCTCTCTCTCTTTCTTTCTTTCTTTCTTTCTTTCTTTATTTATTTCTTACTCGGTACTACATTTTCTCTGGTCGAAATAACGCCACTATACTACACAACACTGCGTATAACCACGAAAACCGCTCGTAGTAGTTCAGTTTTGCACCAGCTACTAGACCGAGTACGCTAATTAACATAATTCGCGAGAAAATACGAAATTGCGGAGGAACTTGTAAAGAATCAGCGAAAGAGACGGGAGTTAAGTACTGAATGTTGAAGGACGAAGACGAATAAGAAGAACAAGAAGAAGAGCAATAAGAATAAAAAGAAGAAATTCTCACTTTCTCTCTCTCTCTCTTTCTCTCTCTCTCTACACCCTCTCTCTTTTTTTCCGAGTTCTTTATCCGATTATTTTTTTTTTTGAATTTTCGAACAAGGTGAGGAAAAAGCTCATACATACATACATATATACATACATATGTACATACATAGAGAAGAAGATCGGTTCTTTTCTTATAGCAAAGCAGCTGCTCGAAGAAACCTGGAAGGAGATCGATCCGATAAAAGCGAGAGAGAGAGAGAGAAAGAGAGAGAGAGAGAGAGAGAAGAGATAAAGAAAGAAAAATCTAGCAGAAAGGTTTCACGGTAACCACAAATGCGTATACGTTGGTCGGGAAAACGTTTCAAAGGGGTCAACCAAGGTGACAAGAGTCTGAAAGGGGCCACGAAATGCTAATGAGCGTGCCATTGTATTCGAATGCGATATTATTATGTCGGTTGGCGTCGTCGACTTAAAACTGTTGTGCTCTCTTTTCACACTCCAAGTATTCTTCCTCTCTTTCTCTCTCTCTCTCTCTTTATCCGTCTCGTTTCTTATCAGTTATTTTCGTTCATGGAAGAAGAAGAAAAAAAAAATAAAAAAATATCATTCCTAAGCAAAATTATAAAAAAAAGATCGGGCGTTAAGTTCAAAGAAATAAGATCGAATGAAAGATTCGTTTTATTTATTTACCGAGAGAGAGAGAGAGAGAGAGGGAGAGAGAGAGAGAAAGATTAGAGTAACGAAGCTGGATTATTGCACGCGCCGTCTGTTTGTCCGTCTCTGTAACTGTTTCTATGTATCTGTTTTTATTTGTTTGTGTATTTGTGCGTCCGTTGGATTGTATACGCTATTCCCTCTTTTCTTTCTTTCTTTCTTTCTTTCTTTCTTTCTTTTTTTCTTTCTTTTTTCCTAACAGCCCTCAACGGCTAATTGGGAAAATTTTCGAAGAAGCGTGGGGTATTAGTCTCGCCTTCTTTCGTGCTTCACCAATGAAACATCGAACGAACGAACGAACCAACGAACGAACGAACGAACGAACGAACGAACGAACGAACGAACGAACGAATGAAAAAGAAAGGGAGAGAGAGAGAGAGACAGAGAGAGAAAGTTTCCATTGCGGCGAAACGCTTGTTTCGTAAACTTCCGATTGCAACTTTTCAAATCGTTCTCATTTTATTTCTTTCGTTCGATGTAAGAGACGAGGGGCATCAGAAACAAACAAATAAATATAAGAGAGGGAGAGGGAGAGAGAGAGAGAGAGAGAAAACCAAAATGGTAGAAGGAGAAAAATTTTAAATCGAACCTTCGACCCTTTTTAATTCCTCCTCCCACTTTTACCGCTAAAAAATATAATAAATACGTTCTGTGCGATGGATGCCATGTTGACTTGGTAAATTTTCAGATTACGACGCGCGTATAATCGATCGATGTTTATTTCTTCTTTTTCCTTATCAAAAATTCGTAACACTGACGGATTTAACCTTCTCAAGGAGAAGGAGGAATACGAGGAGAATCTGCTGAGCCACCAATTCCCTCCTCCCATCAACCCCTACTCGCTATTCTCCAGTCTCCCGAGGTGTGGTAACAAATTTTTGCAGCTCCCCAAAATCAAAATACAAATTAATTATACACGATACAGCAATATATTTATATTTTATCGCTTCGACTTGTGGTCGGCGATAAATATATCGAAATAAAATTCGATCGCAGTAGAGTTAATTATATTGTAGATATACACGTATTGTGATATAACGTATCAGAAGATATATAAAATTAAATTAATTATATAATACAGATTATTTGTGATTATATATATATATATATATATACACGGCAGTGAAAAAGATTTTATTAGATTGAAAGAACTGATTATTTCCAATAGATTAAAGAAAGAAGAGAAAA
>NC_140811.1:19092500-19100000 GCF_050613455.1 Vespa mandarinia
CATTATCCCAAAGATAAATCGTATTCGTGTGTAACGTGCATCGCGTCACGCCGTACCACATCATGAACGAGTAATAGTGGTAACTCTCGTTCAGACCGTCATACACACACACACACACACACACACACACACACACACACATATATATACCGCAAACTTTTTGTTTTGATCGATCTTCTTCTTGGACGGAAGAGTACGTCATTGTAAGAGAGAACTTCCGATTCTCTCGATGTCCTTCTTTCAACTCCCCTCAACCTCTCCACTACCTCTATTCCCAATCGTTTTCGAAAGGTACGATCAAACAAACAAACAAACAAACAAACGAACGAACGAACGAACGAACAAACGAACAAGGAAGTACACACACACACACACACACACGCACGCATATATATATATATATATAAATATATATATATATATAAGTTGGTTGGAAAAGAGACCTCGAAGTCTTGATAAAACGCACGGGCGATGAGAGAAAAACAGTCTTGGTATGTAGTTGGTTGGTGGTTCCTTTAGTAGATTAGAACGTCGTTCGTATCGGTGTTGCTCCAAGAGGACACGTAGGAAATAAGATGTCGAGTAGTGACGTCACTCGAGCGATTCTAACATCCCCCAGCAGCAGCAGCAGTCAGCATCTCTCTCTCTCTCTCTCTCTCTTTCTCTCTCTCTCTCTCTAGCTGTTCCTTTCTACCTCCTCGAAACTCTCGTATGTCTGTTGCAGCAGCAGCAGCAGCAGCAGCAGCAGCAGCAGCAGCAGCAGCAGCAATGCAAACAACCCCATCGTGTGGTCGTTATGAGGCAACATCGCGCAAATATATTCCTGGCCTCTCTTTCGGTCATAGCGTAATGTTGAGAGCAAGCGAGCGAGCGAAAACGAGAGAGAGAGAGAGAGAGAGAGAGAGAGAGAGAGAGAGAGAGAGAGAGAAAGAGAGATGCAAAGCTGGTCCCAACATGGCCGTCGTCGAGCGATAACGGCCCACTGATAAGGGCTTACCCTCTCTCTCTCTCTCTCTTTCTCTTCGACGCTTTAATATCTCTCCTGCGCGCCTGCCTTTTTAATTATCTCTCCAACGATAATAGGCGGCGGTCTCCATGCTTCGAGTTTTCGAGGATAAACGTGAAACAGGAAAGGGAACAGAGAGGCTTAAGGAAAGACGAGAGAATAGTAGAGAAAGTAAGAAATAAAGAGAGAGAAAGAGAGAGAGAGAGAGAGAGAGAGAGAGAGAGAGAGATGTGCAAAGGAAATCTCCTCTTGTGAGAAAATATGAAATACTATGACGATTTGTTAAGTATTCATTGCTTTCGATATGATTTTACGTAGACGTATAAAACACGTACACACAAATTCGACGATAAATTGTTCGCACAAGATCGATAAGCATCTTCTACCTACTCTTCTTATCTTATAATACTTTAAGACAACAGACTCTATATACGAGAAATTCTTTATAATACAAGAGAACGATTTTATCTCTACTTTTTTCTTTTTCTTCTTCTTTTTTTTTTTTCTTTCCCTCTACAACTTCACGGTTTCCTTGAACCTTGTCACTTCCATTTCCGATAAATCTTTTATTTTTTATTGTTGTTTTCTATTTCTTCTTTTTTGTCTTTGAAAAAAAAAAAAAAAAGAAAAAAAAGACGACGCAAATCCTAATCGTGACAGAGAGAGATACATCGCAATAATAGCTTTGCTATAATCATTCTCGCGTGTGTATTAGACGTTAGAATTTTCTTTTCCCACTTGCCTCCCCACCCACACCCTCTCAATCTCCTACGATCTCACGTCGTTAAAAAACGACCACTTTGTCGTCCTTCCTTCCTTCGTATCTACCTTCTTCTAAGAAGGACATTCGTTTTTCAAACTAAAAGCAGTATCGCGTAAGCTTCTTAACTTGGACCATTCTCTGTCTTTCTCTTTCGTTATGGTATACAACCGTAAAGAAATACGGAAAGAGAGAGCCAGAGAGAGAGAGAGAGAGAGAGAGAGATACGACTATCATTATATCATTCTTCTCTCCTCTTATTTACGCTTAAAAAACGCGATAATAATATCCATTAGATCACTCGATTGTTCATTTAATTCGAATTTCCATTTAAAATATCATAGCTCCGATCTTAGATATTCTTACGATTAATTGAATCAATGAAAAAACACAAATCTATTATTTCAAACGGCGTTAATTTTCTATATTGTTCTAACTATAATATATCAAATTAATTAATTAATTAATTATATATAGTAACAGATGCAAAACGATAGAATATATATATATAAAAATATAGAAATTTTCTTTTTCTAGCGAATTTTTATCGAAATCTTATGAACGCTCGATTTCTTCGTAAGATAACTAACTAATCTAGATAGATATAAAATGGGATCGTCGATCTTCATACTCGTTCAAGTTTTAACGATATTGTTCGAATCTTCTTAACTCTATCAATGAATTATAAATCAATGAAAATCCATTGTTAAATTTTCAACGCCAGACTGTCGATTATTTCTCTTACTTTGTCGCATTTGTTAGATCAATTTTTTATCGATGTCTTAGATATTATGTCTCAACTATAAGATAGGAAACTAAGTTCGCTAAATGCGAACGAGATAAGTTAGTTTTATCTTTTAGAAGACTTGTGTGTCAGTCAAAGCTTTCAATTTTCTTTTTCTCTCTCTCTCTCTCTCTCTCTCTCTCTCTCTCTCTCTCTTTCTCTTTTCTATGCTATCTCTCTTCTTTTGTGCCTGTAATAGGATCGTCTATTCTAGACACAATAAAAAACATTTTTCCCAGGGTTGCTTTTTCAGTATCTGGGAAGAGAAGGAGAAGAGAAAGAGAAAGAGAGAGTACGGAAGATTCCATGAGAAACGCTGTAGCATTCGTAAATATCTTGCAGAATTAGAGAAAGAGAGAGAGAGAGAGAGAGAGAGAGAGAAAGATGAGGTGAGAGAGTGGACAGAAGTTGCATTCACGAGGAACACAATATGGCATGATCGTGCTCGTGGCAGTGAATCTCATAAATAAAGCATTCGTTTTACCCTGTTACCACCGTCGTATCTATTATACACACATACACACACACACACGCACACACACATCATGTACGTGCATTACGTACTATATACTATTTCTGAGTAGTCGCGTTTAAAAACTCATCAAAATGAATGCGCGCGTGTCGTTTCGAAATCAAACGCAGCGCGACGTTTTTCTGATTTTCCATACAGTATAGTATTAGCAACAGTAGTATTACCAACAGTAGTATCATACTTGTTTTTGTGTGCGTGCAAATTCATGGCTCTTTCAAAAACATTTTTGAGAATTTTGGAAAAAAAGAAAAAAAAAAAAAAAGAAAAAAAAAGAAAAAGAAAAAGAAAGAGAAAGAGAAAGTATGTGCGGGAGAAAGAGAGAGAAAACTTACATAATTTTTGATTAATGTAAAAACAACAAGATGGCGAAAGAAGGGCGACAAGAGAGAGAGAGAGATAGAGAGAGATAAAGAGAGCGAAGTTAAGAGGTAAAGGTCGATTGATATCGAAGATAAAAAACAATAAGAAAAGAAAGTGAAAATTATCGATAATATCGATAATACAAGTCAGATACTTCAGAGAGAACTAATTCGAGTCGACATACCACGGGGCAGTAACTTCAGAACAATGCTATTAGATGTTGAAATATCAAGGTGTTAACTCTTAATATACTAATAAAAGGGTATGCGTGTGTGTGCGTGAGACAAAGAGAGAGAGAGAGAGAGAGAGAGAGAGAGAGAGAGAGAGAGAGAGAGAGAGAGAGAGGGAGGATGAAAGAAGAAGAGAATAAAGTAGTGTAGTAGTAATAGTAGTAGTAGTAGAAGAAGAAGAGGCAGTACTCCTGTTTCAGGCTTTGTCTCGACATTATTAACTTCCCATCGACCTTTTACTCCTAACAGAGCTTAATTTCGCATCTCGCGGAGACGATTAGGCTGTCGCAACGCGTTTAACACGAAAGGAAGATCGAGGTAAGGTTCTTCAAAAAGGGTAGGAGAAAGAGAGAGAGAGAGAGAGAGAGAGAGAGATGGAAGAAAAGAGAGGATATCCGAGTCCAGCGGCTTAAGAGGCGTCGCTCTGACTTTTCGCTAAAGTCCTCTGGACTTTCCAACCATTAGTTTTTATTGGACCGTCGAGAGCGATAGCGTCTTTCCTTTTCTCCATCGTTATGTCTCCCCTCTTCGGTAGCAGCAGAAGCAGCAGCAACAGCAGCAGCAGCAGTAGTAGTAGTAGAAGCAGCATCAGTAATAGTAGTACTACTCTACCACTACCATGAAAACGACGACGACGACGACGACGTCTACCATCATCGTCCAACCATCGGTGGTAACAGCAGGGTGTCGCTAAATCGCGAAGTCTCTTTCTCTCATGAAACGACGACGCTTTAGCCGCTTACGATAGACGTGACACGCGGATGGAAAGAGTCCTTCTCGTCACCGTCATCCTCGTCGTTGTCGTCTCCGAAAGCTTCGGGGAAAGATGATCAAGATGACTGTCAAAGGGGAAAGGAAGAAATGGACGCGACAGCCGCGCCAACGTAGAAAGAGAAAGCCGTTGAAAATGTTGGACGAAGGGGTTGTTGCTTGATGGAGAGAAGAAAATCTCTATCTCTTCCTCTTCCACTTTCTCTCTCTCTCTCTCTCTCTCTCTCTCTCTGCCTCTCTTCTCTGCTATACTTTTCTCGTGACATGTCTGTAGCCATTACTGAAGAAGAACGAAAGGTGAACGAAGATGAAGAGAGAGAAATGCATAGAACAAATTTATTTCCATTTTCTCGATACTCTATTACGTCCTTTTCTCAACGTGTCTACTTCTATTTTAAAGAAAATAAAAGTGTATTTGAAAAAATTTCTCTCTCTCTCTCTCTCTCTCTCTTTCTTTCTGTGCGTTGCACTTAGGTCAAAGACGTACGACGAGAAGAATTTGTGAAAATTGTGTAAATATGCGGGACGATGTGGAAGGAGGAATAATCCGTGGTCCGGTAAAAGTCGCGAACTTTAGGAAAATTGCGTTAAATCTATCGCGACGTGATAGGAAGGGGTGGTTGTTCCATCCTCTCTGTTTCTCGCTGCTGCACACACGCCAGGGATGGATGATATCCCTCGGCGAATCGACATGCAGCAGACACGCGGCCACCGACTGCTATGATCCGTCAATCAATCGACCAAGTTCCATCGTTCGTAACAAAAAAAAAAAAAAAAAAAAAAAATCTCGACAAAGTGAGAGAGAGAGAGGAGCGAAAAAAAAGAAAGAAAGCAGTGAAAAGTACACGTGACGCGTCAGCCATGTTGCAATTTTTCCATGTATATATATGTATATATACACATATATATGTATATATCTATGGTACCCATCGCGGCATCACCATCGACATTGCCACTGAATGCATTATTTCCTGCATCGGTTTTGTACTTTCCGGACGATGACCACTTCCCCCACTCTCATTCCCCATTCTTTCTCTCTCTTTATCGTCACCGCACTTCCAATCTACGTTCAAACCGTATATATATATATATATATATATATATATATAATATGTAATCTATGTATGCATGTATGTATGCATCTATGTATGTATGCTGTGCGTATCTAGATATGCTTCTACTTCTTTATCATCGTTTCGTCATTGTAATCGAACAGTGCATTTTTTGTCCTACTTTTATTCTCCATAATTTCCTGTTTGCGTAGGTATTATTTTTTTTTTCTTTTAAATAAAATATTACGCAAGAATTATAAGAAAAATTTGTTAAGCTAAGAAAAAATTTTTTTACGTCATTCCCCCCTCCCATTTATTTTACGTTTAAGCATTTTCCTCTTTCTTACGACCGGAGTTAAACTCGATGGTTCCTACATTTTCTCTTTCCTATTTCTTCTATAAAAGAAAGAACCCTTTTCGTTCTCGCAACGGAGGGCAGACGGTCGATTTAAGAGTCCAATTCGGTAGATTTAACGGACACGTTTGTGGTTGGTCGATCGACCCAAACTACTATACACTACTAACAGTTAAACGAAAGTACTTCTTCATTGGTTCCTCTTGTTAATGATCTTCCAATCTTTACAGTAAAATAGAAAGGAAAATAGATTATCGATCGAAATGGGAGAATAAAAAAAAATTTGTCCGCTTTCCTCTCTCGTCCATGGATTATCATTATCATTATTATTATTATTATTATTATTATTATTATTATTATTATTATTATTATTATTATTATTATTATTATTATTAGAGAGTGCAAAAGCTGTATGAGATTAATCAACTGATGACTTTCCTCGTTGTGATATTTTCCTGTCTCGTCTCCTTTAAATCACCGCAGGCTAGAGACGCAAACATAGAGTGTGGTGCTGGCAAATTCATTTTGGACCAAGCCGAAATTGGTAAGCGTTTTCGAGCTATGAGAAAGATAGATGGATAGATAGAGGGAGGGAGAAAGAGAGAGAGAGAGAGAGAGAGAGAGAGAGAGAGACACGAAGAAAGTGTAAGTGAAAGAAAGAGAGAAGGGAGATCGTTTTAAGATGGCAACTCGTCTCAATTGCGTGAATTAACCTCTAACGAGAAATCTCAACCTCGTCGGAGTAGAAGATGCGGTAAGATGCAAACAGAACGACGGAATCAAGAAACGTTAACTGTCTCCTTTTTCGATTGCTGCTTTAAAAAATCTTATTCAACAAAAAAATATTGCGTCTCTTGTATCTGTCTATTGGATGAAATGTTTTAAATCAATGTTGATTAAAAAACGTTTTCGAAAAAGTCCATTTTCCTTTCCTCGTGAAATGTATTACGCGAAAGATGAATAATAGTAAGAATTATAATAATAAAATTTTCTTAGATCAAATAAACACACACGCACATACTCACATATATGCAGAAAGATTTTCATGATAAAAAGAGGCATGGATATTTGGATCGTTTAAAAATTATTATTTACTTTCGATTATCGTACTCTTTTGTCAAATTAATAAAAAATAATAAAAATTGTTCAGATCAAATAAAGATTTTTTTTTTTTCTTTTTTTTTTTTTTTTTTTTTTTTTGTAAAAACAAGGATAATTTTTATAACTTTATAAAATAAAAAATTATAAAATTTTATAACAACTTTTACAAATAACTTTAAAGTTAGCAATTATAATTGTAACAACAATAATAATAATTATAATTATTATTATAATTATTATAAAAATTGTCTATATCTTTTATGAATTATTATAAAAGATAAAGAATTTCTTGGATAAAACGGGGCATGGCCGTTAGGATCGTTTAAAAATTATCATTGACAGCTTGCAATTCTCGTGCTTGGCACGTTGCTGCAGCTACTGCTACGTCGTGGAATGTATTACGTTACATCAGATATATACCTACGCATTGGTCGGTGAGACACATTAAATAAAAAGAGAAGGAAGAAGAGAGAGAAGAGAAGAGAAAAGAAAAAGAAAGGAACTTGGCCACAGTCGACGATAAGGTAACGAAGAAACTTTTCTCTAGAA